>NW_024625502.1:0-3948 GCF_008729295.1 Plectropomus leopardus
GTTTTGGAAAGAAATCAAGCCAATTTCCTCTGGTTTCAAACAGTTACGAACAGGAGGACATCTGAGAAAATCATGGACCGCATCCCTCTCTGTATAGCTCTTTAAATTACTGACAACAAAACAGCTGGTTGTTTTGTTATGCTCCACCATTTCTTTTAAAAAATTCAAACCTGGCCTGATGTATACAACACACAATTGTGCAACTATGGGCTTCTGCACAACACTTTGGTTCTCCACCCCTTTCCTGTTTGTTTACCCTGGTGAGTAAATATGCTGGCTGTCACACACTGAGTGACGTTAGCTCTGGCTAACCCCTGACCGAAACCCTGTGGCTCTCTATAAATACTCATCTGGTGACACTTGCCAGGTAAAATCCAAATAATGCACATATTTTCTATCCATTTCAATTTGTACACCATTTGATATCAAAAACTTATTCAAAAATACATTTTTTTGTCAAACATTTCTACTCTGTGCTATTGTTATCCACTCTTGAGAAGTGCAGATGCCCAGTTTAGATATTATGATTAATTATATAGAATTGGATTCTACTGAGAAGATTTAGAGCTGTCTGGCTTGGCAGGGGTTAGATAAGCTCCAAATCCTTGTTTAGTTCCCACTGTCTGGACAAGCCCACAGCATGATGCAACGCTGACGCCTACCTGTGGACGTGAAGGATACTGCACATACACCTACAATCAAAATACATGTCTTGCTCTTTATATTTCCCACCTACAATATTCACATTGAAATTAATGGTATATTGAATGCCAGGTCATGTGAGCCCTTATGGTGTAACAAAAATGTTGCATTCCTTAAAAAATATTGCAACACTTGCAGACCCTTCACATCTAACATTTTATTTTCAGATGACCTCAGGCCAATTTTGTTGTGTGGTTGAATTGTTAATGTATTTTTTTTCCCATTATCCTCCATGCAAAGTGAAATATGTCCAACCTCACCCACTTCAAATCCAAACCCAGAGGACTCCAATCTCATAAACAGGACATTAACAGATTATGATGATGTTTCAGGACACCACGCTGTGGGAATTATTATTGCTCATACACTCCACATGAGCCCCATCCAATTCCACTCTGGAAGGAAGGTGCTAGAGTGTAAAAGGGGGTCCTGAAGCTGAACATTTTTGGGTGAAAACTGATCGATGCGCATTCATAAATGGCACTGGGTGTCTGAGAAATAACCTCCATGTTGTTGGACAAGAGTGAGCATCTGCACGTCCACATGGTGATGATGAATGGGGGCCACAAGTTAATGAGTCTCACATACTGCACTTATCTATTCCTCTGTGTCACAGTGAGTCATTATGCACTGATGGGGATGAAACATACTTACTGATACCAAGAAATACATAGTGAAAGGAAAAGTAAAATACATGATGCCACAACTGATTTGAGTAGAAACTTTACTTCTCACTTGAAGGATACCTTTATACAAAAACACAGTACATAGTGTGGATACAATCAATTTAGATTCTCTAACTAAGTTGTAAATAACTAGAAAACTGCTTTTACTGGTATTAATGGGTGGACACATTATTGTTTTCTCCATAATTTTGTTCTAAAATCAAGTTAAGTGTCTTTAAAGTAACGCTCGTTTTTGCTAGAGTGCCTGAGGGAACCTTCCCAAGAACCCCTGGAGGGCCCCTCTGACCTCAAATAGGAAACCAGTGAATATGATGATTATTATCATGTTAGATGAAACAAAAACAGAAACAAAACACTCACCAATAGTCTTGACAGTATGTGGCAAAAGAGGTCATCTCTTTATAGGAGGCCATGCAAAAAGCCCCTGGCCCTAAATAAGGAACAGTATGTGAACATAGGAGGAAGTAGGCTACAGTACACATGAGAATGCTGGGAGGGCAGTCATGTTGAGCAGGCCTGTCCCAGTAGAGTGCACGGGACAGGGTCAGGGAGTGCTTGCAGATCTAGGTGTTTGTCGGCTGGTCTTGATCGAGCCAAAAATGAGAAGAATTCCCAAAACCAGGTTAGCCGCTGTCACACGCACAGTGGAACGGGCAACTGGCACAATGTGCGTTAGTCAGTGGCTTACCTGCTTTTAGATCTCACATACTGACATGCAAAAATCTGTGGAGCAACACAGACAAAGGCTGTGTAATAAAACAGACATGGTCAACATGAAGACAAGACATATATCTTCTATCAAAATCACTTATTCTTTAAAAACATAAAAAATAAAAAAGCGCTTAAAATAATTAAATTAATCTACAAAACACAAAATTATATAACAATTCAAATCAATCGGCCAATCTCTTAAATCGTCAATTTCCCAAACACTGTGACAAACTGAACCACAGAATATGAAATTACAGCTGGTTTAGCACGATGTATGTATTTGGCTGCCGAAATGTACTGATATGCTTTCATTTTCAATTGTGTTAAAAGTTCCAAAATAACGAATAATTACATCTGACAACTGTAAAGAAATTTTTTGATAAATTTAATTTAGTGATATGCTGGATGTGGCCTATTCATCCACACCATATAGACAAATAAAGAATAGTGGCAGATAAAGGGAGCTACTTACCAGTCCCAAGTTTTCTTTTGGATTAATTTTAAAAGAAAAACTATGAGATTTCCGCCGACGGGGCCCCGCCAACTATCTATCCGAACATCCAAATTGTTTTTTCCTTAAAAGAAATCACGGTGCATGGTTAAAGTTAGGTGCATTTTAAGGATATAGTATAGCCCGACGCAGAAGTTGAGTTCACTTGCACTACCCCTACCCTGCCCACTCCCCTGCATCTGCAACCCGACCTGGTTATGTAAATTAGAAACACACTGGCACCACGCGCAGCCAATGAGCGGCCGCGCTGGAGTTGAACGACCCACCCATTAGAGATTATAGACAAATAAACATCTCTTGGAGGTGGGTTTTATGAAGCCAGCAAGTTCAGCTGACTTGTAGAGTTATAGTTGGGGTGCGGCGCGTTCAGTTCTGCACGTCGTACATTAGGAATGAACCATTCTCTTGTTAACAGTTTCCTGTCCTGGTCGATTATTTATTGCAAACATCAATGCGACAAAGGTTTCTATACCCTTAAATAGACGCCGCATGATGCGACAGCTGCTGCTGGAGGCTGGACAGGTGTGCTTTAAGCCGGTTTGACAAAGGACGCCCCTACCCCTACAGTGAGAAGTGGTTGAACTCGGCTTACTTGTGTACAGTGTTGCCATGAGCAGAGTGTGGCTGTGCACGTACCAAGGATGCAGCATGACAGTCTGATCTGATGATGACGGCGAGGAGGTGGAGGAGGAGGGCGATGATGATGAACACTCAATTATTAACGGAGTGAGAGTTCAGAGCCTCACCGACATCATTAACTAATTGTATAGCATCAAATCGATTTGAAACTACAATTTAAAATTATTATTTTTTTACTCGTTAAATTTCAACATCACGTGAAAAAAAAGTTAAAAACAGAACTTTCATTTATTAATTAGCCTACTCTGTTGCTCGGTTAAAGAAGAGCAATCATATCATAACATCTGATACAATGTTATTATTGACTTAAAATATTTTTTGTCAAGATTACTTACAAAACACGCTCCATTTTTACATATGCACAAAAATCATTTCAGTGTCTCCCCTCGCCACATGTCAGCTGGAACATGATGTTCTCTCTTTGTTTATTTGAAATTATCACACAACTTTTTGGTTTTACATAGACCTGTTTGCGAGAGCTTTCTTCTGACCAGTTTTTGTCTGTCACAACCCTGTCGGATTATTCTCAGCCAGGATACACATAACCCCTTGACATAAAGTAGCAGATCAGGATTACATTATATTATGTAACAGCTGATTTTATCAAGGCAGATTTACCACTAGGGGGCGACGGTGGTACTTGTTTACTTCACTGACTGCCTGTCTCAGCTCTGGTACTTGATAACAGGCTGGTGTAGT
>NW_024625503.1:0-3005 GCF_008729295.1 Plectropomus leopardus
ATTCAAACAGATTAAACAGATTAAACAGATTAAACACATTCAAACAGATTAAACAGATTCAAACAAAAGATCACACAGACAGTTCAACAATAACTGACCATAAATTAACCCCCCAACCATTGCAGAGACCCCAACGGGCCGACCATCGACCTGACCAACCAGGAATTTAAAGGACAGTCCAACATTTCTGTTTCATCTGCCGACAGGATCCAGGACTGCCTAGCTTAGCATAGAGACTGTAGAAATGTCTGTCAGTTTGGACAGGCGTGGACAGGTGCAGACAGGTGCAGACAGGTGTGGATAGATGAAGAAAGGTTTGGACAGGTGCAGACAGGTGTGGCCGGAGGCAGACAGGTGAGGACAGGTGCAGACAGGTGCGGACAGGTGTGGACAGGTGCAGAAAGGTGCAGAAAGGTGCGGACAGGTGCGGAAAGGTGCAGAAAGGTGCGGACAGGTGCGGAAAGGTACAGAAAGGTGCGGACAGGTGCGGAAAGGTGCAGACAGGTGCGGAAAGGTACAGAAAGGTGCGGACAGGTGCGGAAAGGTGCGGACAGGTGCGGAAAGGTACGGAAAGGTGCGGACAGGTGCAGACAGGTGCGAAAAGATGTAGAAAGGTGCGGACAGGTGCGGAAAGGTACAGAAAGGTGCGGACAGGTGCGGACAGGTGTGGAAAGGTGCGGAAAGGTGCGGACAGGTGTGGAAAGGTGCGTAAAGGTGCAGAAAGGTGTGGACAGGTGCGAAAAGATGTAGAAAGGTGCGGACAGGTGCGGAAAGGTACGGAAAGGTGCGGACAGGTGCGGACAGGTGCGGAAAGGTGCAGAAAGGTGCGGACAGGTGCGGACAGGTGCGAAAAGATCTAGAAAGGTGCGGACAGGTGCGGAAAGATGCAGAAAGGTGCGGACAGGTGTGGACAGGTGCAGACAGGTGCAGAAAGGTGCGGAAAGGTGCAAAATGGTGCTGACAGGTGCGGAAAGGTGCGGAAAGGTGCAGACAGGTGTGGACAGGTGCAGACAGGGGAAGACGGGTGTGGACAGGTGTGGACAGGTTATGATAGGCGTGGACAGAGACCAGGCTAGCTGTTTACCAGACTTTATGCTAAGCTAAGACGTCCTGATGGAGGCTCCATCCTGAACCTGAGATGTCCTATGTTGGACTGTCCCTTTAAATGTAGAGACACAGGAAGTGGTGATGGATGTATTCCATTAGTGTTTTTTACTTCCTGTTTAATCAATTCCTGTCTTACAACAGGTCAGCTGACCTCCGCTCACTCTGATTGGTTGATCCGTTCAGATGTTTGCTCTGCAGTGGTCAGAACCAGGATCAGCACCAGGATCAGGACCAGGATAATAACCAGGATCGGGACTAACATCAGGACCAGGATCAGGTGTCCATGGGTCTGTGCGGCGGCTCAGACAGCGTTGACCGAACACCTCGCTGTGATTGTTTTATCTGCCAATGGAGGGGGAGGTGCTTAAAGCAGGTGGCAATTCTGTGACAATTAAGAGGGGCGGCGCTTTCTGTTTCCATGGTGATCTTCTTATCCTCTCTCCAAGTAAAACTCCTGCTGATCGCCTCCTGCCGATGGACTCCTGCTGACAGACTCCTGCTGATCGCCTCCTGCTGATGGACTCCTGCTGATCGCCTCCTGCTGATGGACTCCTGCTGACAGACTCCTGCTGATCGCCTCCTGCTGATGGACTCCTGCTGACAGACTCCTGCTGATGGACTCCTGCTGATGGACTCCTGCTGACAGACTCCTGCTGATCAACTCCTGCTGATGGACTCCTGCTGATCGACTCCTGCTGACAGACTCCTGCTGATCAACTCCTGCTGACAGACTCCTGCTGATCGACTCCTGCTGACGGACTCCTGCTGATCGCCTCCTGCTGATCGCCTCCTGCTGATCACCTCCTGCTGACAGACTCCTGCTGATCAACTCCTGCTGACAGACTCCTGCTGATCGACTCCTGCTGACAGACTCCTGCTGATCGACTCCTGCTGACGGACTCCTGCTGATCAACTCCTGCTGACAGACTCCTGCTGATCGCCTCCTGCTGATGGACTCCTGCTGATAAGACTCCTGCTGACAGACTCCTGCTGATCGCCTCCTGCTGATGGACTCCTGCTGACAGACTCCTGCTGATGGACTCCTGCTGACAGGACTCCTGCTGACAGACTCCTGCTGATCGCCTCCTGCTGATGGACTCCTGCTGACAGACTCCTGCTGATCGACTCCTGCTAGACAGACTCCTGCTGACGGACTCCTGCTGATGGACTCCTGCTGATCGCCCTCCTGCTGATGGACTCCTGCTGACAGACTCCTGCTGACAGACTCCTGCTGATCGCCTCCTGCTGATGGACTCCTGCTGACAGACTCCTGCTGATGGACTCCTGCTGACAGACTCCTGCTGATGGACTCCTGCTGATCGCCTCCTGCTGATGGACTCCTGCTGACAGACTCCTGCTGATGGACTCCTGCTGATGACTCCTGCTGATGGACTCCTGCTGATCGCCTCCTGCTGATGGACTCCTGCTGACAGACTCCTGCTGATGGACTCCTGCTGACAGACTCCTGCTGATCGCCTCCTGCTGATGGACTCCTGCTGACAGACTCCTGCTGATGGACTCCTGCTGATGGACTCCTGCTGACAGACTCCTGCTGATGGACTCCTGCTGACAGACTCCTGCTGATGGACTCCTGCTGATGGACTCCTGCTGACAGACTCCTGCTGACGGACTCCTGCTGATGGACTCCTGCTGATCGCCTCCTGCTGACGGACTCCTGCTGATGGACTCCTGCTGACAGACTCCTGCTGATGGACTCCTGCTAATGGACTCCTGCTGACAGACTCCTGCTGACAGACTCCTGCTGACGGACTCCTGCTGATCGCCTCCTGCTGATGGACTCCTGCTGACAGACTCCTGCTGATCGCCTCCTGCTGATCGCCTCCTGCTGACGGACTCCTGCTGACTGATTTATTATCTGATTCATAGGAGCGATGTCA
>NW_024625504.1:0-1515 GCF_008729295.1 Plectropomus leopardus
ATATCTTAATATCTGTATTTTGTTTTTATTTTACCATCAACTTTTTGTCAAATTTTTGGCGATTTTTATAGAATAATCACACAAAAAAACCCTGCAAGCTAACAGGTTTGGAAGGTATCTTTTATTTAAAAAAAAAAAAAAAAAAAAAACCTTTGGTGAATTGAAGAAAAAAATGAGGTAACTTTTTTTTCTTCAAATTTTTTTAGTGATTTAAACAAAAACATTTGGTGAATTTGTTCTATTTGAACACTTTGAAAGACTTAACATTTCCTGAAATCAATACTCGATGCTCCAGAATTTTTAAATATATTGTCGGCTACAGACGCCCAAGTGTGAGCATCTGCCATAAATAAACGTGCAGAACAAACTCCCCTGACAGTTTGGGAGGGTGACAATAAGCTGTTTAGATGTATTTAAATACTATTAATTAGACATAATTCACGTTAGTTTAGAGTACCGGTGTTTTGTTATGTTATTGCAATAGCAATCAGGACATTTTATTACATTATTGGTGAAGTTATTATTGGGTTTTGTTACATTTTCAATCAAGTTCAGTGCAAATTTTATGACATTTTCAGGAAATTATGACATTGTGGGTGTTAAAAGTGCTGCTTTAATTGTGTAATTTCTTTTATTGGAGTGGCATTAACAGTAAACAGTGACTTTAGAAAAATAAATGAGAGAAAACAGCCCTAAAGGGTGACGTGTGATCGCTGCTCACCTTCGCTGTGCTGGCTGCCGGTGCTGCCGGGGCCGTAGCTGTAGCTGGTGAGCTCGTGGTACGGAGGCGGCTGGCTGGAGAAGGCATGTGTGGGGTAAGGCTGATAGGGGAAGGTGTGCATCATGGGCCACGGGGAGGCGCCGGGGAGGGGCAGCGGGGCCAAGGTGTCCTGGTCTGAGGCCCCACTGGAGCCATCGTTGTCGTTCAGGGACAGGTTGGCCATGTCTGAGCGGGAGAGAAGAGGGAAGGAGGGAATGACCAACGTGTGTGAGAACAATTAATGCTGCCTTCACGTGCTCCTCAGAAATATCGTATTTACGAGTTATGAGCACACGAACGGCCCTCCAAAGTCAAAATTCCAAAGGGAAATTTCGATGATATCTGAGCTGCCAAGTTATGACATTTGCACGACATTTCAGGGCAGCAGAAATGACGGAAAATATGAAAACAGTGCCAACAATTGACAGTAAAATATTATATATTTATCATTTACTTTAGTAGTTGCACATTTCAGTATCTGCATATATTAGCAAGCAAGCAACTTTTAACTATAAAGCAGTCAGACGAGTACACTAGCGCTGATAAAACACAAGTTGCCGACTTGATGTCATAGATGTATAAACTTAGCGGGCAAAATTGATGGTTTGGTCAATGGTAATAAACATTTTATTAATGCACGTATTAAATATCAATTTTTGATCACATGTAAAGTGTAATACGGTATTAATATTAACTGCTGTCCATGTAGTGACCTAGATTAAATATGAAAGTTCCAAAAAATTTAATAAAAAAGA
>NW_024625505.1:0-2492 GCF_008729295.1 Plectropomus leopardus
CATCACAGAAATATTCAAATATATGAGCCACCAAACAGCAACTTCATATTCGATATAATCAATATTCTGACATTTGACTGGTCGGGTTAAAATTAAATAAATAACCTCAAATAATAACATATAAATAATAATATGAAATAAAACCTGAAACAAGTTAGTAATAACAATAATAATAAATCCAACACTAAAACATCACAAAAATGAAAGAAAGGGCTACAAAATATAAAACTATACCAACACAACATAAAACTAACCCCAACGATAAGAATCAAACTAAAATGAAATGATACAGAAAACTTTTGAATGAATCAAAAAAATAAAATAAATCAAAAATAAAATGAGACTGAATAATCAGTGTTGCTGTCAGCAGAAAATTATTTCAATGAATGTTAGTTTGTTTTAAATCTCTATTTTTTATTTTTGTGTCTGCTGACCTGCCCACCTGCTCCTTCCTCTTATTGTCATTATTTGCATTTTTTAAATTCCTTTTATTATTTCAGTACATTTTTTCATTTTGTTCTGCATTACGTTTTCTCTAATTATTCATTTTCATTCAAATGTTCTTAAATTATTTATTTTTCTTTAACATCTGATATAATTTGCGTTTAGAAGTTTAAAATTCAAGATAATGTCCATCAAGTCAGCATCCAGCACTTTCCTGATGTTTGGGACCCGAACTGAACATTTATAACATCAAACTTTGCTGGACAATCTAATTTCAGCTGTGCGTCCCGAGACGGTTCTTTAAAAATGAATACATGATTCAACAGCTTCCTCAAATACTGTACGAACATGATTTGATTTTCTTTAAAACACAAACCACAAACATCAGACACATAAACACTCACCGTCAGGATCCAGCCTGAGCTCAGAGGGTTAACGGGCGCTCAGCTTTAATGATTTATTGTTTTGGTCCGTAATCATTTTTGCTAATTTATTCATCCAATCTCTTCCACCACTGTCTCTTTTATACTTATTACTTTATAGTTAAAACATGATTATGTTATAATGCATTTATTTTAAACATTTTGATTTTATCAGTTATGTTTATTCATTTTAAATTGCATCATTTTGTGTTATTTGGTGATTTCAGTTTTATAACTTTTTTAAAATAACTTCTGATCATTAATTCTCATAATTCTAATAATAATAATTAAATTATTTTTTATTTGATCATATTATCTATGTTTATTTATTTAAAATTAAATCTGTTTTTTTATTTCGTTTATTGATTTCAATGTTATAACGGAGTGTTTATTTGTGTTTATTATTGATTTTTGATAATTGACTGGGATTTTATTTTCATGTCTCCCAGCTGTTTCCGGTCCAGGCTCCATTAAAGGGACAGTATGATTCTATGAAACCGCAAAAACCCGCAGTTGTGGGATTTCCCGCAGTGTGATGCGGTGCTCGAGCTGTAGTCTCCCCGCCTTCAGATCAATAATCAGCAATCAATCAGCAATAATCACATCAATCATAGTATCGATCAGTAACTCACCTCTCGAGCGATCTGGTTGAGAGCATCGTCTTCTGCGGTCAGCTTGTCCCGGTTCGGGATCCTCTTCCTGCCCGTTCCTTGGGTCCCCATGGCGCAGCAGGGTTCTACCCGGAGCCGAATTATATCCTGAGGTTTCCTGTAGTCCGGGACATCCGGACCCGGGACCCAGAACCCCCACAAACGCTAAATAACCCGGGTTAAAGTTTAAAACCCGGGTTTTTCTAATGCGAACCGGCAGGGTCACTTTCTCACGGTTCTGGATCTTCTTCCGAGCCGAGCCGAACCTCAGGTTCCCCTCCACCAGGAGACCTGGTACCGGAGCCGAATTATCCGCAGAGACCTCCCGTAGGCCCAAAGATCCGGAACCGAGACTGAAACACCGTGAAAATGCCGAATAAAGCTGTGCGAGGGTAAAAACCGGAGTTTCTCTGCCGCAGTTCGGCGGTCACCTTCTCCCGGTCCGCTCGGAGACTATCCCCGGGGCCGGGTGCAGCGGGCTCCGGTAGTCCTCCGACCCGCCGGGCTGGTGTCCGGAGCCGTGAGGCGGTAAATGACGGGGTTAAGGCGGTGGATCTGGCGCCGGGGCTCGGCGCTCAGACCGGACCGGAGCGGCAGCGGGGGCCGCTCAGGTACCGCGCGGCTCGGCTAGCTGCCGTTAGCCCGCCAAGCAGCGTCCGCACTGGAGAACCGGACAGCCCCGGCCCGGTGAGCAGCTCCGGGGCTCGGTGCGGTTGTTGTCTGCTCCTCGGTGTCTCGCGCCGCCGGTGTTACGGTGAGCTCGTTAATCCGCCGCTGTCGCGAGCGCTGTGAGCTCGTGAGGTGAAGCTCCGGAACCGTGAAGTGAGCGCGGTCACGGGGACAGGTGAACCACAGGTGGGCCGCAGGTGAGCCGGTACCGGACACCTGAGCGCGAGGACATCAGACAGACTCACCGCAGAGGGAAGAGACTCTTATTGTGGAGGGGAGGAAGTGACCTGTCAAGTTATGACATTAT
>NW_024625506.1:0-2438 GCF_008729295.1 Plectropomus leopardus
ACACACATACATACATGTATGTATGTATGTATATAATGTATTCAGTTTGCTTTTCAACATTCTCCTCCTGTTTTCTATCTTGCTTTTCTTTTGTGTTTAAATGGCCTGACTGCTGGCTGGGCTTGCCTTTGTGTGATAATCTTGTCATTGTTGACAGATTTTGTGCAACAACATACATGCCTTACCCAATAATCATTACATCTGTATATGACATAAATATTTTTAAAAATCATTTGTTTTAATAGTTCTTAATAGTTTATTAATAGTTTTTATTGTATATGTAGAATAAGGCTATAATTTTGTTACAGTTTGGTTGATACTGACTTTTTTATTGCACCATGATAGAGATAGATTTACATGTTTGAGTGTATATTATATATACTATATATGGCTCATGCCATGGGGCCCTTCACACTACAGGCCCCAGTGCAATCACACTGTCTGTATTATTTATACTTATGGCCCTGTGCACGTGTTTATGTTTAGGCAACAGAGCACATGGAAACCAACACCAGGATGTCAACAAATGCACATGCTGGCATGGATGGTTAAGATAGGGCAACAGGGGCACGAATAGTTGGGTTCAGGCAAAAGAAAAAATATCGCATTCAGACGAGAAGCGAGCAGCTTCCACATGAAATTCTGGGGTTTACTGGATCACTTCAGGATTCTCACAGCTAAAACTGTTTCCAGGGGACTCTATGTTAGCAGCAAATCTGCAATATGCAATACTTTGTGAATCATGTAAACATGATATTGAAATTTTAAAAGAAACATTACATTCCAGGTCACTTTCCAACACCATTGATAAATAGCCCACTAATAGCTTAATAACCCAAAAACCATGCCAACCAACAAGTATGCAAGCCCCCGGGAACGCTAAGCTAAAGTGCTTTGAAGCCAATTTGACTTAGTGCACTGTAAAAAATAACGTATTTGTTCTAACTTAAAAGACTTCAAGACCAGGCTGCCTTTAAATTTTGAGTTGGCTGAATTTGAAAAGACAAGTTGTAAAATTACAACATTAACTTATCTAACTTTTTTAAATTAAAACAAATTGTCTTGTTACAGCGTGGCCGAAAATGAAATTACAATTTTCAGGTCCATCATGGAGCCCAAAAAAGTTTTTGCTGTACACTTACATAATGAATGACATCCATAAATCAGTTGATACTTTTCTTTTTACATCACAACCCCTGCGAAATGACTGGTTTCACTATCGAGATTTGATGTATTTGGTTTGAAAACATTTCTAAAATCTAGAGAGCCATATACTGAAATTCTTTTTTATCCCCATTCAAGTTAGCAGAGTGCTAAACCAGAAATTAGCTGCTGGGCACAGCAAGTCTCCTGTGTGCTTTGCTCTATGGGCCCAATGATGTGGAAGATCTGGGCAATTACATATTTTGGAAATTGAGCTTTTTTGCCTTCATGTACCACTGACCAACCTCAAAGGAATAACCGGGGCTGCACCTCCAACGCTGTATCCAGGTTTCTTTATACGTCCATGCAAGCACGTCTCAGCCTTTTTAGTGTCCCCCTTGAAACAGTTTCCAATATGCTGTGAGCCTCTAAAAGAACCTCTTTCTTTCTTTCACATGTGTCTTTAAATCTATGGTTTTTTTGTAGTGTGTTGTCAAGTTGGTGAATATTTTCCAAATGCTACACCTGGGTTGTCAAGTCAGTAAAGATGTTCATTTGCTTGTCTATTTGCTGTGTGTTGAGCTCTCAGGGCCACAGTAAAAAATTGCCTCACAGTCCCAAAGGACTCGGTGTGTAAGAAACCTTTGTGGCTTAAAAAGTGACAATGCTTTGGTTAGCAAGTGTTTCTTACCAATGTTGCATGTTTATGTCTATTTATTCTTTGCTTCTTTTGAGTATTGCATTTTTAATTCTCATTTTTAATCAGTGCACAGTGGTTTGTAATACTATGAGGCGTATTCTACAACATTGTATAGGACTGTACACTTGCAAGTATTTGACATTACAGTTTGAGAATGGCCTAAAAGTCAAAGAACAGTGCCAGTAGATGAGAAAAGATGGAATTTGAACAATACAGTCTAGTATGTCATCATCATGTGAGCACAATGTCATACATCTGACAGCGTCTCAGCAGGATATTGGTGTCTGCTACCAGCCATGCCTACAGTAGATGTCATACCTCAGATACGGTGGCCTTGGTGGATGACTGTGTTAGTGAGTGCCGTTTGGTCCAAGCTATGTGGTGGTGATCACATCCTCATGCTTCCTGTCTCTCTCCGTCTCAGCTGTCCTTCATGTTTCAGAGCCCAGAGCTGTAGTGCAGGTGATAGAGATCACAGAGCATGGTTATCACAGCCCAGTCCACACTTATCATAATTAACTATCTCTCATTGCTTCTCCACAGCTTCACAGGCCAACATTCAAACCTAAGACACCTCAGCGTTTCTGAGGTGGTA
>NW_024625507.1:0-1565 GCF_008729295.1 Plectropomus leopardus
ACCACCACCAACCACCCGATAGGGAAGTCTATAATTTCATTCTTGTTCAAAATGTTAGCAGGGCTACAGCAGGCTTTCTACAGTTTCTAAAGGCATGTTTTAAACAAAGACTACAATTGAGCTAATGAGAAACACAGTGATTAAGCTTTCTATTTAAAAGAGCTGAGTAAAAGGTTGAATAGTTAAAACAGTCTCCTGCTCTCTTTCACACATTTTTTTGGAACAGCATAAGTATGCTTTTTATTTACTAACAATGGCACAACATGCTGATATATTTTAATTTGGGTTTATTTCACATTTAAAACAGCAGCTCTATGCACTCAGTTTTTTTTTTGTCTCAATTTTTTAGAGAACGGAGGCAAAAGCTGCTCCCTTAATATTTTTATAATTTCCGACTGGAAGAAACAGCATGTGTGGGAAAATGCTCATTAGGCTGTCGCAGCCTGTGGCACCAATGCTGTTACAACTGTACAGCTTGAATTTAGCCTGCTGCTATTTTCAAATTGATGCTATCCAACAATACCCTAGAGGCGGCCTATAAACATACATCTGGGCAAAGTGTTCCAAACCACACACACAACCAACAAACATACACATACACACTCACACTTGTAGCCTTTTAGAGTTCATTGCATCCCCCATATGTAGAGCCTCTGCCCTGAGGGCTGGTTGGAGGGCAGTGTGCAGTGGGTTGACATCCAGCACATGTACCTGATATGCTGCTCTGCTCTCTCTTTAGATACTACTGTTGAGATCAGTGACAGCAGGACTCACAGAGACTATCTACCGGAAAGAGAGAAACCATCAGCAGGCTAGAGCTGCCACGTTACACACCCTTAGGCTTGTTTTTTCTCAAAAGAGTGGCTGTAAACACATTTTTCTATTCCAGGAGTTTTTTTTTAAGTGTATGCGTGTGTGTGTGTGTGATTGTGTGTGTAAATGCATGTAGAAAGGGGTGAGAAGCAAGATTTCGGAGGTACATGGGGAAATACATGTAGTTTTGATTTTGTTTTTTCTCATATAACTTGAGACCACAACAGCTATTTTAGGCCATGTACTATGAAACATATTTTCTCTATTTTGGTTTACTGCCTATCATTTCCGAAGAACGCCATAGTGTTGTAGAATTTTTTTAACCCTTTAAAACCTGGATTAAGCCTTTGAAACTTGAGCAAAATTGGTACAATTTCTTTAAAAAAAACATGGCAAATAAGGCAATGAGCAACTGGGCAAGAAATGTCAAATTGTAAGAAATAAGCAGATTTGGAAAATTATTTTTGAAAAAGCTTGGGGAAAATTTTCCAGAAAACTATAGTTCTAATGATCATAATTATTGACCTCAGTGACTGAACTCACAGCCCCTTTTCCTCTGCTGTGCTGCTACGGTGCTGTTTTCAATATGGCACTCTGTTTTTAACTAATTTGCTCTCCCTCTCTCTTATTTATAGGGCATTTTTTAAAGTAATTTTGATATAAATATTGGGTATTAAGTTATTTCTAGTTTTATTTAATTATTTATCAATTAATTAGTGACACTGTCACTTTATGTACACTGCTGGACCTGA
>NW_024625508.1:0-1664 GCF_008729295.1 Plectropomus leopardus
CTACATCTTTGGGCTGTTTTTTGGACAAAATCGGGGATTTTAAGACATGGTCTTGGACATTTTTGTTCAAAAATATGATATGATATGATATGAATATATATTCTTTCTTTTTTTTTAGGCTAAATCATTAATCAGTTTAATAATCAAGACTGTAAAGGCGTGGTAATAATAACAACAACGGCCTTTTTTACTGTGTTAACGACCAAATATTCACTTAAAACCATCTTTGCAAAAATATCTTTTTATCTCTAAGTATCACTTTTTTATTTTTATAGTATTGAATTGTTAAAATGTGTTCTTTAATTTGATTTTTTTGTCATAATTATTTAACGGTTTTAGTCTGGGCTCCTGTGGAGTTTTTCTTGCATGTTTACACTCCTCTTCTGTCATCTCATGAGTGTTTCTTGGTTTCTGCATTTTCACTAAAATCTCTGTTTCTGGCTTTATTTTTCAGATTAACAGGTATGCCAAAGGAAAAATATGATCCTCCAGATCCCCGCAGATGTTACACCATCATGCCAGCGGAGGAGGCGGCCAGTGGGAAGAAGTCTTACTGGGCCGAGCTCGAGATTTCTGGTCAGTCTGACAAACTCGCTCTGGGATTGTTTCCATAAAAATATCCCCTCTGAAGCCTTGAAGCTCAGGTGTAAATCTGTACCCGAACTGGACCAGCAGAGCCCAGCATGGAAAACCAGCACCGTCATTTATTTTGCAATATTAGAGCATTTAGGAAATGCTGGCTTCATGCTGGTCCCTGACACCCTGTCCGCTTTTCCCAAAACATGATGGCCAAACGTTAAAAAATATATACAAATCTGAGATGAAGCAGAATATCAGTAAAGTTTTCGGTATTATCTCACTCAGACCGTACTCTCTGTGCAAACTGAAGCTGAGCTGTACTTTTTAGTTTCTGCAGATTTATCAACAGAAAAATTAGTTAATAATTGATTAATCATTTGAAATGCATTTGGTTTGGGACATTTATTTGACATTTTCTGACATTTTATAGACCAAACGATGAACTGATTAATCAAGAAAATATTCAGCAGATGAATCAATCATGAAGTTAATCACAAGCCGCAGCCCAATGAGAAAAAAAATCCCATCAAAGGATTCCCAGATAAGATAATGAAGATCTATGAACCACATCATTGAAATTATTTTGACCCCAAAACCTCAGATGTCCACTGACGGCGACGGGCAGAATCACGGGCGTTTCAGGTTAAATCAGTTCACAGCTGAATGAATGTGAAACTGAAAAAAAAGAGTTATTAATGGTTAATTAATTCTCCCTGGAGGGTTTAAAGTTAATAATAAACATGCAGAAGAGGTTAATGTTTTATGTTATTTGATCTTTTATATATCTACATATTAGATATGGAATAGTCAGCGACAAGACAGTTTTTACAAGCGTTTAACCCTTTGAAACATGAGCAAATTGTTTTGTTTTTTTTTCAAAAACATTGGAAAAAAGCAATCAGAAACTTGGCATGAGATGCCCCGCCAATTGCTAAAAAAACTGTAAATGGTGATGAGAAAACGACCTGAAAATTAGCTCTAAAAAAGAGAGTGAATCATTAGAAAAATATCAAATAATTAGGGAAAAATATCAAGAAAATTATATAATTATTACCAATATATATATGAAATCAGTTCACAGAAAA
>NW_024625509.1:0-2309 GCF_008729295.1 Plectropomus leopardus
GTCCTACATAATAAAAGTGTTTTTATTTTTTTAAAGTTAACAACATTAAAACTTGTCAAAAATATAAAGGAATTGTGTATACACATGGCATTCATTATATATACATACATATATATGTTTTAGCAAAATTTGTGAAAAAGTGGGGTAAAATATAAAAAATAATCTTTAAAAAAAAATAAATAAATGAATCAAACAAACAGAAGATGCTGTCCCAGCATCCCTCCGAATGCTGGACCTCAGTCTGTGCTGGCAGCGCAGAGATGAAACTGATATCGTCTCCTCATTTGACCCCGATGAAGACCACAAACAAGAAACGCGATGAGTTCTCAGAGTTCTGGACGGCGGATACATTTCCGCTCTGATAAAGTCACATGAGCTCCAGGTATCAAACCGGTTCAACAGAGTGACGTAATACAGGAAACTTTGGTACTAATGGTCACAGCAGTTTATGAAATCTGTAAGCTCTGACGCCAAACAACAGCTGTGATGTGGAGTTGAGCTCAGTTTTAAGTACTGAAGTGTCCCTTTAACCCTTTGAAACTTGAGCATATTGGCCTGATTTCTATAGATAACATAAGAAAAAGGGACTGAGCAACTTTATAAGAAATGCCCCTCAAAATTAGATTAAAATTAATAAAAGTTGTGAGAAATTTTCCTTAAAACTAGCACACAAAAAAGAAAAATGAAAAAAAAACAAACATAAAAAAGAGAATGCCCTGGGGAAAAAAATTAGATAAATATATAATTGTAATAAGTAGTTTTCTGCACATTTTTTGTTCCTGTTTTTTTGGTTCATTTTCAAGTAATAATAATAATAATAATAGATCAAGAAGTATCAAGCTAAAACTAAAAAAGAGAAAAAGTAGAAACAAAAAGAAAGATGACAGGAGTCAATTAGAAAAACAGCAGTTTGCTTTTGTGTTTTTCTGCTGCAGGTCAGACGTGCATTTCTCTGGTATTTTTCCACAAAGTGTGTAAATGTCTGCTATCTGTCAGCACAGGGTGCAGGGTGGGGTCGGGTTTGTCTGCAGGACAAGGAGTTGAGGGGGAGTCGACCACAACAACAACTCTGACACGTTAACTCTGAAGATTTTATGGAGCCTTTATGTGTTTACAGACAGTTTAAAACCCCTTAGTATCCCGTTCCCCCCTTTAATTTCCCCTTAAGTAGCTTTTACCCTTTCAAACCGAGATCTACATCACTTTTCTTTTACTGCATTAATGTGCTTTCCACAAGGATTTAAACCTCTGAATCGGGAGCAAATTAGTTCAATTTATTTAGAAAAAAATGAGAAAAGGGCAAAGAGCAATTTCACAAGAAATGTCCCGCCAACTGCAAGAAATTAGACTTAGAATATTTTTTGAAATAGCTAGAGCTAAAATGTCCAGACTACAAAAAATACTGATATATTTCATTTTTTTTACGGAATTATTTTATTTATTTTATTTTCAGGTAATTTACTTGTTTATTATTATTATTATTATTGTTATTGTTATTAGTCTTGTTATTTTATTGTTGTCATTTTTGTGTGTTCGATTTTTCTTCTGCTCATCCTCATGTAATTTTTTTACTAATTTCTTGCTGATTTCTGGGTCATTTATTCTTAATTTTCTCAGCTTTATTTCTGTGGGGAAGCTACAGTTTATCTTGATGTGTCCACTGAGTTAAATATGTTTTATATGGTTCTGTCGTTTCATCAGATTGAACATTGTGTCCCCATTTTTATGAAACAAAATTAAAAAATAAAAAAAAAATAAATAAATAATAAAAGGAACCCGGCTCAGTGAAACCCTGTTACCTCCCTGTGAGAACGTCTGTTTGAACCCCGTCGTTGCTCCCTGCAGGGTTATTTGTTCTCCTCGTGTTTTTCTCCGGGTGTTCTGGTTTACCTATTACATGTTAATTATTACATATATGTGAGCTATCAGGAGCCCTCCTGCCGCTGGCCTTGACCAGCGCTCCGACCTCTGTGGAGGAGTTTCTTCTAAATAGTCCTCTGAGAACAAACATCCCCACAGGCATTAATATCACGCCTTGAATAAGAAGAGGTGAAACTGCTATAGCTGCAAACCCCGCTCCCAAAGCAGCCGTCGGGAGCTTTTTTGGGGGTAAAATACCGTCCTATAAAAATGAACATCATTTAGACCCCGGTCACTGAGGTGACGAGTTCATCTGATGGTAACTATTTCTGAAGAGCTTCCTGCAGCCGAAAAGGACCTAAAGTTCATTTCTGACGTGAAAAACAGCAGTTTAGATGTTGAAGATCATGTAATATGACTGAGAGCTCAAGAAAAGCTGCTTAAACCCC
>NW_024625510.1:0-1530 GCF_008729295.1 Plectropomus leopardus
GTTAAATAAACCAATAAACAAAGTGTCTCAGTGGAGCAGCGGTGCGTCTTAACCTGCTTTCTCCTGTCGCTCAGGGCTCATTAATGAGCGCAGCTAATCTGCAGGATGTGACGTGAGCAGTGCGCGCGCACACGCACACACACACGGCAGGGAAACCTCTCTATTTATAGCGGCTCCTCCTCACTTTCACTGTGCCGCCTCACCTGTAACCCGTCACCTGTCACCTGTCTGAGCAGCAGCCAGTCACAGTGATCAGGTTACGTGTGGTCACATCGCCGCCACGTCACAACAACGCCCACACTCATGTATGAGTTACAGGACAATACACCGCACATCTCTGAAGAAAACACGGGTTATTTTCACACACGACGCTGCGGGTAATAAATTCTTCCATTACCTAAGAAAACCTGAGGAGAATTTCCTTGATTAATCAATCATTGGCCATGTAGAGTAAAAGGTTGGAAAATAGTGAACTCTGTAACTCTGTAATATATTTTATTTATATGTAATCATGTTTTTTTGGGAAGAAAAAAAGGCAATAAGCAACCGAAGGGGAAAAAACAAAAAACAATGAAAAGTAGGAGACTTACTGAAAATCCCGAACATTTTCTCCTTTTTTCCCCATTTCTCCCTGAAATGTTGTAAAGAAATTAACTGATTCATATTTTGTATTATTAACCCTTTAAAACCTGAGCAGACTGTCTTGATTAAAAAAAGGCAGTGGGCAGCCAAACAAATCACCTCAAAATTAGCAAAAACTGAAGTAAAAAGAACAAGAAAATAAGCTGAAAATTACTAAGAAAAAAAACAACAACAAAAAACAACAAAAGGACAAACACAACTTGAAAAAAGTGCTTAAAAAATATAATTTTCAAGCATAATTTTTAAAATTGTAATCCTGATTATAATTATAGTTTTCCCCTGTTTTTCTTTTCCCTTGACAATTTTCATAAGCTTTGTAAAAAAATTAATATTTTCATATTTTAATGATTTCTTGTGATTTGAGGAACATTTAAGCCTTTTTTTTTTCTTATTTTAAAAAGAAATCGCACCAGTTTTGGGATTAAATGCTTGTAAAAGGTGTCTGAAAACAGCACAAGGAAAGTGATGTTACTCCAGGTCTGAAAGGGTTAAAGAATTAGTTTGTGTTTTGCTGCACGAAACTCTAAAATCTTTTACTGTCAAAATACGGCTATTTTCACACCAACAACCATTTTTAATTTCTATTTTTGTCCATATTTGCTGTGTTTTAGATTTTATCTCCCGTTTCCTCGATAAACAACAAACTTCATGTAAACAGCTGAAGAGAAAGTTCACAGCAGAGAGAAGACAAACTGTCTTATCTGTCCAACATTAAAGCAAACAACAGTAACCGAGAAACAGCTCGCTCATTGTGACGCTTTTGTTGCTTCGACAAACAGCAGCAGATGTGGCTGCAACAAGCAGCAGGCGAAGCAACACGTGGACTCGTTTCAGACCGCCTCACGGGGTTAAGGCAACATCAGCTTCACAAGACATGGCCAAAAAATG
>NW_024625511.1:0-1567 GCF_008729295.1 Plectropomus leopardus
AAAAAAACAACAGTCATTTCAAAAAATGCTGGAAATAAACTTGGCCGTGTATCAGTTGGAGAGGTTCTGACTGTTGGAGGTCAGGACGGACAGATGGACATTAGCTGTGTTGTAATGGTAGTTGATGAGGTGGGTGCACTGCTAGGTAGATGGGAAGGTTAGCGAGAAGGAAGTGGTTACATGAGTATCCTCTCCTCTGAAAACCAACAGCACTTTGGCTGATAGGTGGGTTTACTGTTACCATTTTGTAAATAACTTTCACATCAAAATCCATGTTAACATAATCCAGATGGGCACTTACTAATACAGAGAGGCTTGAAGACAAAACAAACATTATGTCTCATATCAGCAAAAGACCATTTTTCAATGTAATTAAACCGAAATGTAATGGATATGATGTTATATTGCCAATGCACTGTGCTTAAATCCTCAAATGACCAACTCTGTAATAATCTAACGGTGTTGACAACGTAGACAGTCGCAAATCATTTACACCGCTGTCTTTCCAATCTCTGCTATTATTCCCACATCACCTGAACGCAGCATCAGTGGAGGTGGAAAGTATAAATATATATACAGTGTACACAGCATGCAGAGTAAGGAGAAACTGACATGTGACACACTGACTGCTGTGGAGGAAATACTGACAGACGTCTGTACACAACATATTCAGATTACAGAAGGCTATAAGAGACAAGTCTGTGACAAATGTTTTTAACTTTTAGGGGCCGCTTTAACCCTTTAACAGCCATTGTAACTGCATGGCTGCCATTTTTTTGCAATCAAATTGTTTTTCTAAAAACTTGGGTAAACCCAATTTAATTTTCTACAGACGTTTTTAGACAATGCATTTTCGCATTTTGATTATACTGTAATTCATTTCTATTTTATTACATTACATTGACTATATATTTTTTTCTACCACACATTTTAAACAGATTTTGTTATCAGATTTATTATTATTTGTATATATTTTATTTGTTTATTTTTTCATATTTCTTTTTATTTGTTTATCTTATGACGTTACTTTTATTTTACAAGTTTTATTTTACAGCATTGATAATTAGTTGGGCTATGGGCTATAATGTTGTTATAATCATTTGTTTGCAAAGGCATTTCTTAGTGTGATTGTTAAAGGGTTAATATAAACCACACGTATCGATTTTCATTATGTGCTTTCAAAAATTAAGCTTTAAAAAATATTAAATATGATTTTTTACTTTTTATTAAGTTTTGTTTTTTCTTTCAGCAGTGCTTTACATGGATTTATTCCATAAATCTGAATCTTTCTTTTTTAAGAATAATGATAAAGGTCACTAACAATACCAAGAGAGACATGATGTGACTGAAATTCAATTTGCTGCTTTTTTAGTGCAACGAGGCAAAGTGTTACATCAGCTACCGAAGAACAGTTTTTTTTATTATGTGGAGCTACGTGTGATACTGCAAATACATGCAAGACACTGAGTAAAGAAAGCATTAAAACAGTTTATTTGTCCATTCGTCCATTTTTCTCACTAGAGTATTACTTTTATTTATTTAAAAACATATAATCTAAAAATACAAT
>NW_024625512.1:0-4304 GCF_008729295.1 Plectropomus leopardus
AATGAGTACAATTTGGTATAGACTGATAAAAAGGCTTTCCTTTTGGTGTTACAAAACAGGATTTTTGATAACTTTAAAAAACCTTTTAAAGTTAGATTTTATCTTAATGGAAAATTGACCCCTCTGGCTGGCAAGCGTTAAAATATTAGTGTTAGTTATGGTGTATTAAATTGATGCTTTTTACAGAAAATTAAAAGTGATCATGAGGACGCTCAGATTTGGGACAGTTAGGGTGAGGAACAAACAGAAACCTCACATTGATTTGGCAAATTAAAACAGAAAAAAACATCAAAAGCTATGGCCTGATATGACCTTGTAGTGTTAACTATTGGCTAATTTAGCAACTTTAAATAGATTATATTCTTGGGACTGATATATAATCAGAACATAATGACAGTTACTGTGCAATTTTTGGCCAACAAATCAAAATATTTGGACGAGGGTGTGATAACAGGATTTCGCTCTGGTTTGACGTCGCCACACACTAATAGACATGGAGCATTTAACTCATCATTTTATTGGAAAAGTCACCAAATCCATAAATAAATAATTGCACTGGATGCTTGAAAAACAGAAAATGACTAAGCTGCTGTATACCTTAAAGACTGGTTTGCCAACTCAGTCCCCAAAATAAACGTTGGCAGTGGACGATGCTGTGAACCAGAGACATTTGTGCACTTTTTTGAAACTTTATGTTTCTTTATGTAGAAACAACACTGTTGTTAATGTGGTTATGTTTAATGTCCCGTGTAAAAACACGGGACATTATTTTTAAGAGTTATAGTAAGAGAGAATGAGATTAAATTATTTTGTTACTAAAAATACCCCCTCACCCTGTGTCGCAGTCACACCCAAATGTTCAAATTCTGCCTGTGTTGAATTTACAATTAACGCTGTAAAAAACATTTTTTTAAAAATAACCGTGTTTTTTTCCCTCCTGCAGAATGCTTCTCTTGTCAACTTGCGAATGCTCATCGTCTCACGTCATTTCAAGACATTTCACTTATCAACGTACTCTTGACAACAGAAGTATGTGTTGTTCTTTGTTCACAAACTCACGGGTTTACAGAGTTACAGATATCAGACATGGGTGGAAATATTACAAAATCTTGCTTTTGTTACCACAAATATGTCTGGAAATCTCTAATTTTTATTTTTATATTGCTGCTACAAACATGGCTGTAAATCTTACAAACTTTCGTTCAAACATATTCGCTTTTGTTGCTGTTCTGCAGCTCGGCAGTCTCAACCACAGCTGAACATTAGATCGTTAGCACTTTTTTCTGTGTTTTATTTATTGTAAAATGAGCATTAACTTGAATAAAATTGAGTATGATGCTGGATATCTAAACTCTGCGAACCCTCGTCACGTCTTTTGATCCTCAGCATGTGATAACATCGGTTCAAAATGTACAGCCACGAAGAACAACAAGTGCATTTGTTGTCACGAGTATGCCGATGAATTAAATGTCTTTAAATCAGAAGCTCTGTGTGACATGAGACGATGAGCAAGCCGGTGATAAGAGAGGCATTCTGCAGAGGAGAAAACCAGGTCACAGTTTGTATGGTGCAAGTCTTTTTTGTTTTCTTTTCCTTTAAAAATTAACTGAAAATTCGCTGTCGCTTGCAGACGGACAGACAGCACCTGCAGCAGGGGAAAGTGGGAATACTTTTTCACCACAAGATGAAACAGTTGTGTTTGTGTCAATTGTATGTTTTTTTTTTATATAATAACCCCTTTTTTTTTATAAGCAGCTGGCCCTCAACTACTGTAAAGTAACCTAATTTGGTCCCCATTAAAAGAAGTCTGGACACCCCTGGTTAAAAACAGTCAACACTACCTCTGCAAAAAACAGCATTATAGACGGTAGAATATGTTAACAAAATGCATCAATTTATTAAGAAAAAAATCCTAGTATAATGTTTTGCAAAAAGTGCAAAAGTCACTGGAATATAATTCAAAAATAAAAGTAACTTCAAATAAAATATTATTTAAAGTAAATTTAAAAAAAAGAAATAAATGCAAATAAAAATGTAAGCAGTTAAAAACAAATTGTCAATGTTATATAATGCAAATCTAAAAATAAATACAAATAAAATAAATATAAAAAAATAAACAAACAAAAAAAATGAATCTAGTTACAACATCTGTTTAAAAATGTATGGTAGAAAAATCAAAGCCAATTAAATATAATCAAATCAAACTGACTAAATTACAGTATAATCGAAATATTGAAATGCATCCTTTAAAAGCATCTGTTTAAAATCAAATTGGGTTTTGTCAAGTTTTTAGCAAAGCAATTTGATCGTAAAAAATGTCAACCGTGTCGTTAAAATGCCTGTTAAAGGGTTAAGGGGAACACTTTGAGAAAAGTGCTGTGTCGTTGGCCTGATTATATCATGTGGATGATAATGGAGAAACCCAAGAGAAGGCGCTATAACTTATAACTGACAGTTTCTTTCATTCAGTGTAATTAGTCCATCAGAGCCTTAATAGTTATATATTACTGGTCTTATTATCTTCTCTCTCATCTTCTCTGCTTCTTTGATAATTGTGTTCAAGTGTCCTCATTCCCACTTTTTCATTCATGTGATGGAAATTTGTGGTTTTCTAGTTGGCATGAAAATCAGTTCATTTTGCTTCAGTGACACAAAGATGAGTTACATCAAACGCTTTTGTTCCTTTTTCGTCTTTCGTTTTCTCAATTTTTCACTTCATTTTCTCCTCACTGAATATTTGGTGATTGGTTTTGACATTACGTCGTAAAAGGCAAATCAATTCAGTCAAAGAAAAAATATTCTGCTGGAAAAGACACACAGTTTGAGAAAGTGCACAAAGGACGTTTTAATCCACCCGTAGCTAATTTCTCAATCAGCTTTAATTAATTATTGTGCATTTTAAAGATTTTGTGCAACAGCTGAACAGATTAGCAGCATGTTTAATAATCAAATAATCGCTTGAGTCATTTATCAAACAAAAAAAAAGCAGATAATTCACTAAGAAATTTCAAAATGAGGGTAAATCAAGTGAAAAATGTCCTTCATCAGAGAGTTTTTGTAACTGATTAATCTCTTTTGATACGCACAGACAGAATTTATTTATTAATTTAATTGCATCTTTCTTTAATTTTAATTCCCAGTTTGGTTCTAAAACATCCCGGAGAGCCACGGAGGCAGGAAGAGTCCGACTGTTCCCAGCAGACACACGATAATGAACATCCACAGGAAGATCCGGTCGACAACCATGGCGACGTACTTCCAGTCCTCCTTCACCTGCAGAGAGGGAAAAAAGAAGAAGAAGAGAAGAATTTTGAAAGTAAAATTAATCACGTCCAGTCTTAAAATTGGCGTCAGGACTCACTGAGAAGTCTGCGTCTTCGGCTCTGAGGTGCTCTGCGATGTAGGTCACCCCCTCCAGTGCCGAAACCACCGCAGGAGACAAAACAGAGGCAGATGAACTCTGGATCGAACCATGCTCCAAAGGAGGGGTGTCTAAGACAAAGCTGAGTGAGGAGTCACTCTGCGGGAGGAGGATGTAACGCAGAGACGGAGGGAAAGGAGGAGAGAGCGGGGAAATCCTCGGCCGACCAGCGACCTTCACCCCGAAACTCCCCAAGTGATCTGTGTTCATGTAACCGTGAAGGTCACAGTAGTGGATTTCATCCAAGGAGTCGAGCTGGTGGCTGCTGTGGGAACCATCGTTCTGGTAACCACGGAGATCGATGTCGGACTCCTGAGTGAGCCAGGTGGACGAACTGTGGGAGGGGCCTGGGGTCCGGATGGGGAGGAGTTTATCAGTCAAATGGCGGCGCCTAAAACGACAAAGTGAGTTTGTCAACCCTTTGAAACCTCAGAAAACTGGCTGGATTTCTTTCACAAAAAAGGCAACAAGCAACCAAAGAAGAAAATTCCACAAAATTAGCAAGAAATGACTAAAAAAGTACAAGAAAATTACCTGAAAATTTGTAAATAAAACAAAACAGTCAACGACATAAAAAGCAACCCCACAAAAAGAAAGTTTAAAAAAATAAACAAGACTTGGAAAAAAAAGTGCTTAAAAATTATAATAATTCTATGACATAATTTTAAATATGTAATTATGATCATTTTAAAAATTTAATCTAAACCAAACAGCTGACAGATACATGTAGCTGATGGACATTGTGGAGCATTAAGCAGCTAAAGAGCCAAATATTTCCTTCTAGAGTTGGTGGAGACCAAAAACGAGCTTAAAGGAAATGAGTATTGGGCTCCAAATTATGTGCAAATAAGTAGCAGGTTGACTACATCAACTTAAAGGTTAT
>NW_024625513.1:0-1240 GCF_008729295.1 Plectropomus leopardus
AGTCCCCTCACAACAGCAGTGTTGCATTGTTTTTCTAATTTTCCAAGTCTAAGTCAAGCCTATTTACCAGTCTACAAAGACCATTTGCAATATCTTTTAATGAATAAGGCTGGTAGTATTCTATATTTTTCTTACTGTCAACAAATCGAACTAATAGACCAAAACCATCAATAAAATGATCCCGCTAAAAAGTATTTCCTGTATAACAAAAGCTTATATAAAGCAGACCTCCAAAAAGTTGTTCAAAAAGTATGGAAAATACATCAGTGAGAAACATTGTTGTGTTGAATGACATGTTCCTTCATTTGAATGAAACTCTGTGTGTAATACTTTGTTAAAATATTGACATATTTATCATGATGATGAACATGGACTGCACCTATATAGAGCTTTATCGGTGCACAGAGGTTTATGTTGCCTCTTATTCACTATCTTTCACACACATACACACACACACACACACACACACACAATGATGAAGAAAAGGTGGCTGAGGTGAGCGGTGATCTCTGTCCTTGTGGTATCTTTGGCCAGAGGTGTGAACAGGATAGCTGGTTGGGGCCCTGGCACAGAACACAAAGCGGTCTTGGCAAAAAACACAAACAGCCAAGGAGGCAAAAAATGGAAAAGATAATATAGCTAAACTTGGCTTGCAACAAACCAGGTTTGACAACAATCCGCCAGGGAATGATTGTAGAGCTGGCTCCCTTGTAGATACAGGCTTGATTGCAGGCAGGTGTGTAGACTGATGAGTGCAGACAAGGGGCTGCTGGGGGAGAACAAAGAAGAGACAAAAACAAAACACAACAGGTACACACCAAACACACAAAAGTGACTGGAAAAAATAACCACTACCACAAATCTTTGCATGGAAACTGTTATTTAATATTGATACAGTATCACAAAACATAATATCCAATACTTAACTGTATCTTCTTTTTTTTTTTTTTTTACATAATATGAACTAAAAGAAAAAATTCAGTTATGACTTATAAAAGGCTCTAGTTGAAAAGTCGAGGGATCAGTTACATTAACACAATTCATCCTGAAAGGAACATTAATTTCAGGCCCAAATTTCACAGCAGTTGTTCAGATAGTCAGTGTTGATTAAAATGATGCACTGACCAAACAACAGATCAGTATCGTCATTCATAGAGCCACGCTGTTTGCATGGTGAAAATCTACAATACCCATTTGATTTATGAAATTTTTGCTTTTTTTTTTGTGTATATATGTGAAA
>NW_024625514.1:0-4695 GCF_008729295.1 Plectropomus leopardus
TTTTTAACTCTTTGATGTCATTTTGAGTCTCTCCCAAGACGTCACGTGTCTCTTTGAGGGTCACTGTGCAGGCAAAGGCCAGGGAGGCCCCTAACACTTTGGGCCCCTAATCCTGTGCCCGACAGTTGTTGAAATATTTGGACCAAAGGAGTAAACCAACCAAACCTGGAGCCATGATTCTTCCATGGCATAAACTTCCTCTCCAAATAAAAGTGACGCCCTAAACATCATTTAAACGTTGGCTGTAAACATTTTATAGATGCAGTGTTTGCAGAGAAACAGACTGAGGCAGGAAACCTGCTGCTGTTTACCTTCAGAAAACACACTACAACAGTTCAGGTCTGCCTGTGAACCTCCACAGCCTCATTGAAATGAAAGACAAAAACTTTGTGATAGATATTTTTAACCGTCTTTGATACCGACTTGCTATTTGTTACTGCGTTATCAATCTGCACGTCTCCTGTAATTCTGCAGCTCTGTCAAAAACGTCTCACTTCAGTGACTCCCGACTGATTCTTTAAAACTGAAGTGATTCTTTCAAGCTGACAGACAGACACACAGACATCTGCTCTGTCTCAGTCCATCCTCTTAAAAAAAAAAACTGTTTCTGAGCTAAAAAGCAATTTGGCAAGTTTGCAAGAGAAAATGAGCTGCTGTCTGATGCAACAGACATCCAGTGTCAGCTGCACAACACATCCTCTATATCTGACTGCACACAGAGACGGTCTGAAGCATCTGTTCATTATTCTCTAAGAAAGAAAAGTATTAAACATTTAGGCTGATTTTACTACAGTCTGAGGGTGACACCAGAGGGACGGTCAGTGGTCACCAGAATCATCAGTATTCATTCACCGAGAAGGGAAATAAACACTGTCTGCCAGTAATGTGCTTCACAACATTTCTGCTTATTGTGTTAATATAAAGAGGGATTTATAGATCATTCAGAGGTCACAGCGTTCCTCTGCAGCCTGCAGACGTGCTGCAGCTGACGTGCACCTTCTTAAAAATCTCATTACACGCTGAAAACAAGAACTAGAATTGGTCAGCTTGTGTTTTTCTCCTTTAGGTTGCTGGTGCCGACCGCATCAGGCGAGACACTCACTAATCATTTGGTGATCTGACCATTTGCTCACCGCAATTACAGCTGTCAATCACAGTGGGAGAAACAGCAGGAATCTCCTGTTTAGAAATGAGAGAAGTTACCTGGATGTAAATAAAAAAAGTTGAATTATTGTTAGTCTGACTAAAAATGAACATGTTGGACTAACATTAACATGCTAGTCCAACTGAAACTGTAATTTCACGAAGTCGGGACTAACACACCTACATAAAACTTAAACCTGTCGCCTCCACATGATGTGTCCCTGGCATCAGCTTGAAACGCTGCTGGTTAAGACAACATATAGGGAGCATGACGGTTTGGATCAAACAAACCCTGGGTTTTCATGCGGAAGTCTGGTGTTCACTTCCTGTCTTAATGTGATGGGGGTTTTTTTCAACACCTTACTATGCGCCTCTTTTGCCTAATCCTAACCACCCACATCTTTGTTACCCAACAAAACTAAGGTCTTTTCAGTAACTGACATTTGTGACATGGAGTTTATCCGTAAATTGTATCTCTGGCAGAAGCTTGACCGTAAAATCATGGAAGTTGTTGGAATATACACGTCAATTCAGAGCGCCACAATCTCAGAGCAGCAAACTGACACATAATTGTTCGTTAACTCACACAGAATATAACGCTCTACAACCGCAAAATGGGAGGGAACCTGACCGGAGTCAAGCCCTTGGAAATGTTTAGAAATTACAGCCTGGCTGTAACGTGATGGGGGGAAATCAGGCCCAATTCAGGCAGAGAGTCAAAGCTCTAATGAAGAGCGATGTTGAGTAGGACAGGTTGTGTTTACAAACGGTAACTGACAATGGCATAAAGACCCTCAAAACTGTACTTAAAAATAAAAAAAACTGAGCCTTCTGTATAGTAACGTTGTCTGTGCAGATCAGCTGTGATTCTCTCATCAGTGTTTGTGCAGCAGACTCAGACTCAGATCCTTTAATGACACACAAACACTGTCACTGACGCCTGCTGCTGATGTCACTGATCAATACACATGTATCAGCTGCAGAGTGAATGAAAAAAAATCTGCCTGCACACAGCTATAACTCTGTGTGTGTGTGTGTGTGTGTGTGTGTGTGTGTGTGTGTGTGTGTGTGTGTGTGTGCACTGGATGGTTTTACTGTCAGAGAGAGAAACCACCTCACTGTCAGCTGAAGGACGACAGAGAGTGGCTATCAAACATTGCACGCAGACACACACACGCTTGCATGCACACGCGCACGCGCACGCTCATGCACAAACACACACACACTCACTGCACACAGATAAATACACACACACACTCACACGGCTCATATCATTTCTCACATGAAGACGGAAGCGAGTGGACACACACACAAACATACACCATGATGTAATTCTGCTGTATCACTGCTGTCATTACACACACACACTCACACAGACACACACAGGTAAACATTAGTGTCCCAGTAATGTCACTCTGCCGTGTCTCTCTCAGTTTCACTTCCACTCTAATAAATTCTGTTTTCACTCAGCTGTAAAAACACATTGGCTTCTGTACAGTCAATATTCACAACACACACTGTAAATCATGCTCTAGATATTTATATCAGTCTGCACGAATCACATAAAAGCTACTGTTAAACTGCACAAACACGAAGGTGAAAACAAAGAGAGTGAAGCTGCATTCAGCGTGAACACATAGCACATTTTTAAAATACAGTGAACACAGTCTGCGACATGGTTGGTCCACAGTTTTGTTTCCAGACTCAAAAATCTCAAAACTATTCACTGGATGTCTGTAACATTCATGGTTCCAAGAGGATGAATCCTCCTGATTTTGGTGATCCTCTGACTTTCCAGTAACACTATGATATTTGTGTTTTTTGTTCAATATCTTGACGGCTTTTAGGATGAATTTTTGCACATTATAAAAACTATGGTATAAATTTAAACATCAGCATGTTAGAATTGTGATTCTGATATTAATAGCATGAAAAACGAAGCCAACGCCAAAGTGCCAAAAACTGCAGTTCCTCTAACGGCCACTTGAGGCTAGCTCCAAAAAGTGACTCATGCCCCATAAACCCCCGTGTTATTTGTACAATCCATGTTATTTATGCAAACTTTAGCATTATCTAGAAATATAATCTAGCCTCCCTCTAATGGGAAAATAAGGTATTAACCCTTTTGTGTTTCTTGTGCTGCATTGAGATGCCTTTCACTTTTTAAGCTTTTGAACCCTGAGGAAACAGGTGTGATGTCTTTCGAAAACTTCGTAAGAATGAGTACATTAAGAAAAAGCTGCGGGGAAAGTAGAGAAAAATATAGTTATGATTATAATAATTATATCCACAAAAATATAGTTTCAAACACTCTCCTTTTCCCATTTAAAAAAATCATTTACTCGTGCTAATGTTCAGGTAATTTTCTTGTACATTTTTACTAATTCCTTGCTTATTTTAAGATCTGATTGCTTTTCTCTTTGCCTTCTTCTCATGTTTAAAGAAATCAAGACAATTTTCACAGGTTTCAAAGGGATGATGAAGGTAATTATCCCAATGAGTCAGATAAACTTTAATTAACATTTCTTATCTTAACGCTGTTAATTCCACTGTCAGGTTGTAACTGCAGTAAACAACAATACTGTAACACTAAAACTGCAGATTTACTTTAATCAGTCAAGAGCAGGAAATCAGAGAACTAAAAGTCATCAGATTTTTTTATGGATTCAGATTCAATAATATGGCATCAAACTCCAACCCAACCGCCAAAATCTATATTGATACGCATACTGATACTTATACTACTAATTTCTTATAAATACGAATAATATTACCACAGTGACACAGATACTAAAACTATGCATTATCACAATCCTGCTCCTCCTCTTCGTCGTCCTTCTCCGTTCCCCCAGCAGGACTGATTTTCAATAAAAATTCAAACTTTTAAAGCTCCTCTCCTCTTATTCCCATATTCTCCTCCCTCCACCAGAACTCATCTCGGAGCGCGGCAGCCAGCAGAGTGAATATCTGCTCAGAAAGTGGAGGCTTTATTGAAAATCGGAGCTTCTTTCGGTGGACTGGCAGCGAGCTGCTGAATTGAGAATCCTCTCCTGAGGATTCCCGAGACGCCTGCAGTCATGTTCTCCCAGGTGAGGAGAAACCGGGACGCATTACACTCCTCAATGGGAGGTGGGGGGTTGGTGTGACGTTCCCACTTCAAAGTATCATCACATATACTTTCAATATGTCTCCCTGGATTGAAATGTGCTGCTTAAACCAAACTAAAACCATCGCACGGTGGCTCAACAGTGAGTGCCGCCACCTCACAGGGAGGAGGTCCCGGGTTTAAACCCGGCCCGCCGAGTTTCCACGTCCTGTCTGTCTCTGCATGCGCCTAAAAACATGCAAGTCAGCTGAAGTGGAAACTTTAAATTGCCCATAGCTGTGAAAGTGAGTGTGCGAGGTTGTCTGGCATGTTTCCTCGCTCTGTGACAGACTGCCTCTCACCCAGTGCATGCTGGGATTCACTTCAGCTCCATGTGGCTCTGCTAAGCAGTTTAGAAATTGTAGAGATGGATGAAATCTGAATAAGTTGGTCATTGCATCAACACA
>NW_024625515.1:0-1918 GCF_008729295.1 Plectropomus leopardus
ATGTGACCAGGAAATTTCACAAAAAGAGAAAAACTACATTTATAACTCTCTTAAAATATTTAAAATTACGTTACAGAAAAAGGAAAACATTGTTGATCATTGTTTTAGTTTTTTTTTTAGCACTTTCTTGTTTTTGTTTTTTTCTTTTGCTTATTTGTTTTTCACTTAACATTTTTATTTTTTTATTTTTTTTTCTCCACCATATATCTTGTCAATTCTTACAAATTTTGCGCTAATTTCTGGGCCATTTCAGTTTCTGGCCGCCCTCCCATGTTTTTTGAAAGAAATCAAGCCAATTTCTCAGGTTTCAAAGAGTTAAGTATTAGTATTATGATATTAAATGTACTTAAGTATTGAAAGTAAAAGTAAGTGTTGTTAATAAGAGAAAGCAGTCTGAATTCTGAGGATCGTGAACTTTATTTTCTTATAACATTGAAATAAAGCGTGCATTACACTTAAAGAAAAACATCTTGTTAAAACTTAAAGGGTTTAAAGAACAAAATCCATTTTTCCTATTCTTTCATTCATCCCTTCATTCCTTATTTTGCTTAGGTGAAATGTATCAGAGTAGAAGTATACACTTTATTTAGGAAATGTAGCTGAGTAAAAGTTGACAGAAATATAAAAAGTCAAAGTACAGATGCTCCTCCAAAATACTTAAGTACTTTAGCAAAGTATTATTACTCGGTTACATTAGACACGGAGGCCAGATAAAGTGTCCACAGTCACAGTCCGAGCGTCTGATGTTGTTCATGTCTTTTAGCCCTGCAGCAGTAATATAAACTGTCTGCATGACTGTTTTCACACTGTGGGATTTCACACCTTCCTTTCACCATCTGCTTTATTCAAAAATGTGCTATTATTATCTCTGTATCTTTCCACATCAACTGTGCCATCATATTCAAACTGCAGCCTTCAAAATTATCTCAAAGTGTAACCCTCAGGGACTGTTTGGTGCATTTTATGTAAATAATATTAATGTATATTATTTTTAAAAGCTTGATTTTGAAAAGTGCATTTTGTGCGCGGAGGGATACGAGTGTGTGGAGTATTGAAGCGAGTCCTAAAGGGTTAATCCACAAATGAAAATGGGACTGATTGCAGGACTGTTGTATAAGACTGCATAACTTTTAGCTCAGAGTACTTTGATAACAGCTACAGAGTTTTTGTGTCCATTACGCCCAGTCTTTTCTACTTATTAATTAGGATAAATGTCTTTGTCCTGCAAGTCACTTTGTCCTATATGACAGATAAAGTATGAGCGTTTAGTCCAATAAATATGATTTTCTAATAGAACTGCAGTGCTCATTTAAAACAATAGTCATAATAATATTGTTTTCTTTTCATCAAATCTGTAGGTCGTCTCTTAGTTACATGCTGCATTACTGCAGCTGACCCGCTGAAACTCACACAGATGTTTCCACTTGTGCTAATTGATTTTCCCTTGTTAAGGCGAGACTAATTTATTAGCAGAACACTTTCAGTAACATGGCCATGCAAAGTGCTCTACATCAGTCAGTTAAAGGCATTGATACAAGATGTAAAATAAACCGAGGACGCATATGAAACACCTTAAAAAAGATGTTACATTAAGTGCTGGCAAAGAAAAGAGATTTGCTGATGTCAACAAACTCCTCAAATTTCACACAAAGATGTCTAATATCCCGTCTTGACAGGTGCAACAGTACGGGGCGCCAAATGTAAAAATATGGTGACAATTTTTTAGGTGATATATTTGAAATAGTTATCTCACTGCCCTCAAATTTGGGACAAAATTAAGTAAAAAACATCAAAAAATAGCTTAAATATGTGTGACTTAAAGTAGTAAATAAATAAATAAATAAATAAATATACACATAAATGTGTGAATAAATACAGGAATAAGTAAATCTATGGAGATAAATGTATAAATAGACAC
>NW_024625516.1:0-2256 GCF_008729295.1 Plectropomus leopardus
TAAACCAGGTCCAGACAAAACCTCAGACATCAGTAAAATGATTCGTCTAAGCATCCAAAACACTGTAAAAATAAAATTACTGTAAAACTGTACTTTTTTTTTTAAGTTTTTAAAAATTTTAGTTTTTTAAAAACTGTAAAATTATACGTTTTAACTTCAAAGGTTTTGTCAGTTGAAGTTGAACTGTATTTGAGAGGATAAGTAAAGATGATATTATATATCTATTTTTATTCATTTTACCTTTTTAATTTACATTTGACCTGTTTTACTTCCTTTTATTTGTAGTTTTACAGCTTTTATTCTTTCTGTTGTTGCTGTTTTTGGTCTGTTGCATTGTATTATTTTATGCCTCCTGCATCTTGCATTATTTGTCTTCTTGTATTTAAATATTTACATTTAAATTCCCTTGTATGATCCTTACATCAACAATAAACGAATAAACTGTTGATTAGGTTAGAATTGCATGACTATAATCTACTGGAGAAATCAAAAGAACCAGAAATTAGTCGATTTTGAGAAGTTCGTAAACGTAAACAAATCTAAATAAAACAACCTTTTCTATTTTTCATGGTTTTGTGCACCAGAATGTGATGAAGAATATGTTTTTCATCATGTTGAAGACCAGAATATTTTAGGGTTTTGTTGAGACATTTCATGAAAGATGGACAAGGTCTTTATCGAAAGTACAAGAAACCTGATCTGTTCTGCTGCAAATTCTTAAATGTTCAAAAAAATCAAAAGACTTATTAAGACTGGTGTTTTCTTGCAGAGCAGCTCCTCTTCTTTTGCTAATTAGCACCCTGTGTCATTTTTAATTTGATCTGATCAAACGTAATAAATAGAGCAAACATCGTCGGGTAATATGTAAATATAAAGCTGCGTATCGTCTGCATAGAACCGAAATAAATGTTCTCTTGTTCTTGCAGTTTTTAAGACGTTAATTCAGGTCTTCAGGGTCTCATTGGCTGTTGGTTGTCCAATAGTACTCCAGTGTTCCCCAGCCTTTCTTTATTTGTTACGTTTCTGTGTTGTGAGCGTGCTAGCGGTGCAAAACTGGGCCTGAGACAAATCTGCAAGCTCCAGGAGCAAACCGGCTGAGTCAGGAAAGAAACAAGGTGTTTGCTTTTCACCTGAGTCGTCAACACAGGATCATAAATCTCGTTATGAAAGTATTGGGGCAAGCGGGCGGCGGGACGGGCTCGCGGTTAGAGGAAACATTACAGCTTCTAAACATTTACAGACAAAAGACTCTGATCTGATACCTCGCTCACTCACTGCTATTCTGCAGAGGCACAGTTTGAGGATTTTTGTGGATTGAATAAAATTTAGGTAACAAAGTCACAGCCTAACAGTCTGACTGATGGCCTGTCATGATGTTAGAGAGTTTTGCTGGCAGTATCTGCGCATCATGAGCAGCCCAGTCAGCAGAAGAAAACGTTACATCATATGAGCTGAGCTTGTCACTAGAAGAGAGAGGAGATGTTTCCAAACTACAGAAAACTTAAGAGCAACCAACATCATCACCAGATGTTCGTTAGCAAATAAGTTCTGTTTTAAGTGCCTTTTTTCCATCAAACGTGAGCATTTTTAGCGACCCGTCACAGTTTTTCCTCTGGAAACAGTGCCACAAAACGCAGTTGCTGTTTTTTGAGACGTACCTGGATTACCAGCTGGAATGGAGCCACAACAAATGAGGCAATGTTGCACTTCCTGCCACCAAAACTGAGTATTTTAAGCCCCAACATGCATGTTCCCAAACATAACCAAGTGGTTTTTGTGCAGAAACCAAACCTCACATTGACTACAGCATTGTTGAAAAAAAAAAGTTGACATTATAATGTACAAATCTAACATTTGCAAACATTTGCAGAGGCATACAATGTCAGCATTTATTCTGGCAACAGAACTGTCAGCAAAATTTGATTTTAAGTAGGTTTAGCGCACTTGCACTTACTTGAGCATTTGCTCACAATATTTCTGCAGCTTAACCAGAAAATCAATTATCTGCATCCCTAATATTTGCAGATGTAGCCATCCTGTATTTTGGTGTTGAGAGATGAAATGCAACCTTAAAATCCTTTTCTGCAGGGCTGACGCTTTTATTTCCGTTACTGAGCAATAAATTAACACTGTAGTCGATACAGATGTCAAAATATACCGAAATATGAGTCCAATACTCAAATATACTCGAATTACAAAACACGACAGAAGAAAAGGAACTTTGAAAATCTTTATTTTATCCTATATTAGTATAAT
>NW_024625517.1:0-1532 GCF_008729295.1 Plectropomus leopardus
ACATAAATATATAAAGATAAAAGAATATTTATAAGCATTTACTGGAGTCCTGAAAGGTGATTTTTTAAAATCTTGTGCACACAAGATAATGATCTTGTATTTATGTTGAATATTATTTCTTTAAATTTCAGTGACGTGCTGCTGGCTGAGCCACAGAGCGAATCTTTAGATGTCTCACCATCGGGTTGCCGTCGGTCCATCTGAAGTCTCTCTCAAACATCTTGTCGTTGAGGCCGAGCCACTGATAGTCGCTGCCCAGACCTGCACGGACCAAACACAGCAGAGTCACACTCTGACTCAGCTTAACCCTTAATGCACCCTGCAAACAGACAAACTGTCCATCAGGACTGAGCCGAGGCAGCGTGCGACGGACGGAGAGCGAGGAGGCGATGATGTGCTGATTTACATGTTTGTGGCGTGAACACGCGTGTGCAGCAGCAGCAGAAGCTGTGAACCATCAACAGAGCAGAAACCAGAGGAAACGCTGAGGCTGAGCAGCTTTTAACAAACGGCTCGAGTCCGTTTAATCTTCCCAATAAACCGAGACACAGTTTACATGTTGCTGCAGCCTGAAACTCTCTTTAATGGACTTTATTTTATCTGACTGACACGTCATTGAGCCCAGGCGTCCGAAGCTTCAGCCCCAAATGTCTCATTTAAACATTGTTATTTTGCAGGCCTGCAGATAAGAAAGATTAAAAATAAACACATTTCTTTAAATTTAAAAAAAAGCCAATTTTTTTTTTTAAATCACCAAAACTTTTAAAAGATTTTTTAAAACATTTTCTTTTTCTCAAAAATATCACTTTTAAATGAAAATAAGAGCAGCCAAAATTTTGAAAGAAAAAAAAAGAAAAAAAATCACCCAAAATGTTTTTAAGAAAACAAATTTTAAATGCTTTCTTTGAAAATCATCATCATCAAAAAAGTCAAAAAAATGTATCAAGAAAAAGAAAATCGCAAAAGAAAATTACAAGGAAAAGACAAATTCCCCCAAAACACACTTAATAAATTGGTAGTAAATTAATACAAAATAATTCAAAGTTGTATGCCACTCCCCTAAACTTAAATGAAAAAAAACAACATAAGTCCATCCCTGGTGTTTGAATTATTTGACCCCCTTTTTGCACCAACCCCTCCCCTCTCTTAAATAAAAAACAGTCCCTAATAAAATAAATAAAATAAAACATGTCAAAATAAAAACTGGATCCAATAACTGAATGAATGTACTTAATTCAGTTCCACCACTATTTTTCAAACTCTAGTCAATAAATTGAGGCCAGGTTAAGGAAACGCCCCTGCCCCCTTAATTCATAATGAAAATAAATGCACCGACATGTCATTAATAAAAGTCCACTGAATTACAAAACTGCGAGCTTGTACAGTGAATTCTGAGCCAAAGTTAAACCAGGACGCGGCAGCAGATGTTTCCAGTTAACAGTTTGGGGAGTAAACATGAACGTCTGAACTAAATATCAGAGATTTCACCAAATATCTGAGATTTGTCAGCCTGGACCAACATGGTGCAGCTC
>NW_024625518.1:0-2382 GCF_008729295.1 Plectropomus leopardus
GACATTCGGGGTCAGATTTGGTCATTTTAAGTGTCCCGTTTCTGCTCGTGCTCTGCAGTGGTGAGGACGGACGGCCTGAAAGGTCGAAGAGGTCGCCTGCCGTCTAAACCTAAAGCTCTTCCGGACTCGTCTTCACCTGTGAGCACCCTCCTGAGCGCCCTCATCAGGGCGCACGTGGAATCGAACCCACCGTCTTCTCGCCTTGACTACCTCAAAGTAAGCAGCATCGTTTGTGACCAGTAAGTGGGCTGAAACACAACCCGAACGGCACGTTAGAGCTGGAACTGATGCTACTTTTTATCGTCTTCACTGGCGACCTTTCACTAGATCAAGGAGAGTCCGGGTAGTCCACCGGGAGACGACGCTCAGCACGTGCGGCAGTTTTATGACCTCCTGACCAGATCGATGGAGGTGATTCGCGGATGGGCGCAGAAGATCCCGGGCTTCACCTCGCTGCCTAAACACGACCAAGACCTCCTCTTCTACTCGGCGTTCCTGGAGCTCTTTGTGTTACGACTGTCGTACAGGTAAAGAGACTCAGCAAATCCGGACCAAAGGTTAGCCGTCACAACAGCATGTAAATATGTTTGTTGACAAATCTGCCGATAAACACAACAAAAACAGGGGAACTGATTTGTTTTTAGCACAGATGAGAGACGGGTAAACAGCTGGAGAGGTCCCAAAGGGACGTGGGGATTTACGGGCGGAGGATTCGTCGCGATAGGGCTCTAAAATCTGAACACAAGCTGTCGTACTGTTTCAGATCCAACCCGGAGGAAGGGAAGCTGATCTTCTGCGACGGCTCGGTGTGGCACCGGCTCCAGTGCCTGCGCGGCTTCGGGGAGTGGATTGACAGCATCGTCGAGTTCTCCGCTAATCTGCAGAGGATGAACCTGGACGTGTCCACCTTCTCCTGCATATGCACCCTCGCCCTGGTCACAGGTGAGCACCTTTGTTTGCCCACTTAAGAGTCTTTTGAAATATGAAATTGAATTTTTTGTTTTTTTAAACTCATATCTGTAAAATCAGGTGATGCAGAGAGATTCAGCTTTAAATGATAATAAATAACTTTTTTTAATGTAATATTTAGGGGCTATGTTTAGGCTTATCACTTACTGTGAAATAAAGTTAATTAAATAATTATTCATGGCTGATTTCTTCCTAAATACGCTTAAATATTGCTCATTGAGGTTCATTTTTAGAAGTTGATTTTACTTAGAAAAATCTTGTAAACTGCCTTGAAAAATTAAATATAATTACTAATCTTATGTTATAAGTGAGATCAGCTTGTAAGAGTTTACAGTCTTATTTATGATTTAGTATTTTACATGTTTAAAATGTGACTTACGGACCAGCAGAGCGGCACGGACTGAAGGAGCCGAAGAAGGTGGAGGAGCTGCAGAGCAACATCGTCAAGTGCTTGAAGGACGCAGACGGAGGCTCGGACTGTTGGTCCAGCCATTTGTCCAGACTTTTGGAAAAATTGCGTGAACTTCGCACTCTGTGCATCCAAGGCCTGCAGAGGATTTTCTATTTGAAGCTGGAGGATCTGGTGCCGCCGCCTGCAGTAATAGATAAGTTATTCCTCGACACGTTGCCATTTTAGAGACGTTAGAGAATACACACGGGGACGTTTTTGATTTAATCCCAACAGTCAATCCTGACAGTTTGACATCTGTACACGGCATAAAAAAAAAAACATTTCAAAATCTAATATTGAGTTTTTCAATTGCATTTTCCTTAAAAAACAAGTGAAAATGAGAACAAATTAAAACGCAAAATAATTTCATAACATCCAGTGATCTGCTTTGCTAAATTTGGACCAATTTTATTCCTGAGCATTTAAGTCATAGTAAATCATAATTTGATTTGATTTTTACGATGTGATTTCAAGTGAATTATACCGTTTTACACTCTTACATAGAGGCAGTTTTGATACAAGACGAGTGTTCATCATCTTTAGGTTTTTCATAATATTAGTCATATAGTGATTAATATGATGATAATATTTGGTAGACTGTTGTGTTCTCAGAGTAAACTGTTATTGTCCATGTTTTAATAAATAAAAGACAATTACTGCTGCTGGACTGTTTTTTTTAACTATTTATTTATCTATTTTATTTTTTAAAAAGAAAATCTGGGGACTTTTGCAATGACTCAAAATTTATGTTATTCCTCAGAAATGCTTATAATTACTTTACTTGAGTTTTTAATTATTTAACATGAAATGGCCATATCAAGACAAGTAATTATTATACAGTCAAATTAAATATTGATTTATAAGCATGACTGTTCAAAGTGGAGCATCAGCTCATGTGTTTAAAACGCTCTAATGAAACAGTGACGATGATGATGAAGGTTCACAGCTATAACTCCTTAAAA
>NW_024625519.1:0-1553 GCF_008729295.1 Plectropomus leopardus
AGTGGGTAACACATATATTAAGATAGAGTAAAAAAATATTTCAGTATGAACACAGCAGCTTAGACTCACCTCCTTCTTGCCTGTTCACGCGGCACTTGTGAAACTGACTGTGAGTATGAATATCAGTGCTTTGCGTTCAAGACTAAAAGAAGCAGGGCAGGAGGTGGTATGGGGGTGAGGTGGCGGTGGTCTTATGAGAACAAGGGAGAAAAAGTGGTTTGACTGTTTCATTATGTTGATGCGACCCAGTACGGTGGGGGAGGAGTTGGTGGTCAATAGACAAACTCAAACGGATAGTGACAACATGAAAGTAAGGCTGGCTTTCCAGTCAGTAACGAACCAGAGACCACAAACCTATCATTTCTCTGAAGTGGTAGTGGGCTGTGGCAATTCTTGGTGAGAGCAGGAGACTGTCCAAGTCTAATGATCAATTCCTTAAGTTTATCACAAACTGAAAGCGATTTAATAGTTGTATATTAGAAATATTTTAGTGAGCCATCTGATAGAATTTGTCAGTTTCAACAGCAAACACTGATACAGTAAAGAAAATGTGTCTAAATTAAAATACACAAACAGCCTCTAGTCACATGAGTATAATAAAGTACTGTTTTAGCATATATAAAAGCAATTTATTTAAGAATACTGAAAGGTTAATTCCAAATGGATAAATTGACATATTTGAAATCAACAGAGAAAAGGGCTTTTAATTACAGATAAGATAAAAAGAAAAAATATCAGTGAAAAATTTATAGATGCATGGATTTACATATGAAAAATGTTTTCTTAGTAGCAGTAAGGATATGTAGAAAAATGGTGCAAGGGAGAGAGAAACTTAATATAAAATATACAAAACCTTTGTAATATTGTGGCACTACATGCACGATGTGTCGTTCTCTTCTTCACTTCTTTTTTTAGACATTGGAGTCAACATCAAAAATTGGCATGGCAATAATGTGATTCAAATGTATAAAACACACCAGAACATCTTATGAATGCCTGTTACAGAAACAAGAAATGCTTTAAAACTGCACACATAATAGACGACTGCAAAAAAAAGTAACAGCTGCATTGAATCAAACTCAAATTTCAATAACTACAAGAACTTTTAGGTGAAAGACTGTATATGCTTTGCTGCACTGTTAAAGACCAGACCTCTCTACAGTATACTGACAACTATATAATGCAAATATGGAGGTATAGCCAAATAATTGGACTATCTCTTCTATTTAGCCTATATTAACGATAGTCTTCTGTCAACAACAAATCTCAGACATTTATCTGATATTGAGTTGCGGTCACTTTGTCAACAGTTTGTCAGTTATCTCCTCACTGTAATCAGTAGAGATTTAATGCTTGCTTAGATTGTGTCATCAATACAATTTTTAAAAAAAGAAAAGAAAAAAAAGGTTGCTGATACTTTGTGTATAAGCATCAGTAAAGCCAGTTATTGCAAATCAAACTTTTGGGACTTGGCAGGAAGACTGGTTTCTCTTTGAGCTTATTTCAATTCACAAACACACCCATCTCTAAGAGGATGGCCTTTGGAACAGGAT
>NW_024625520.1:0-1116 GCF_008729295.1 Plectropomus leopardus
AAAAACTCAGAGACCCTTTGGGAGCAAATTGGTTTAATTTTTCTCAAAAACACTGGAAAAGAGTTACAAGTTACAAGAAAATGAACTGAAATTTAGTAAAAAGAGAGAAGGGAAATTTTAAAAAGTGAAAATAAATAAATAATATGCAGTAAAATAATAATATAGAGATAAAACCATTAATAATTATTATGACAACAACTATTTTAGTATAGTTTCCTAAACATTTTTTTCCTTTTTTAAATTATTATATCTTCTAATAATTTCTCTCTCTCTCTTTTATCTTTTTCATTCATTTCTTGCATTTTTTTGGGACATTTCCTGCCAAATTGCTTATTTCCTTTTATTCTGTGTATTCAAAATAAATATATTCAAAGAGACAAATGACATTTTTCCTGCAGAACATACTTGCCGTTGTAAATTAGTAGCATATAAATGTAATTTCTCGGAGACGAGGTTTCACCGACACACTTGACTTCCTCTGGCGCAGGTCAGCGGTGAAGGAAGTAATCAGAGCCGCAGCTGCTCGGGTCGAGCTCACGTGGATAAGAAGGTATAATCAAGGATTAAGTAGTGGTGTAAAATATCAGTCGACAATCTTATTACATCTCTAACAACCTATGATGTCACCCTCAATTAACCTTTTGGTCTGCTGTAATCAGATTTTGGCGCTCGCAGGATATCTGGAGCACATCATAAATGCTGGGAGGATTCAGATTAATGTGAATAAATCACCCAAATGGACGCACACATTAAGCGTCGCGGTGGTGGCGCCAAGCTCTCATCAGAACTGCAAATCTATTTTTTTATATATTAGCGGAGCAGATTTATTTCGCTGTGTTTTCTTTTTCTCAGTGATGCAGAAATGAGCCAGCTGGTTAAACAGATGCCCTCCATCGCTGAGACGTGTGATGCCATTCATCGTCTTAATCAGAGTTAATCACCTTCATAAACACGCGGCAGTGCAGAGAAACAACAGACCTTTTCTTTTTTTATTTAACTCTTTTCATTGAGGTAATCACAGTTTACATACAAATGAAAAAAAACAGTGAAAATAGATTTTGTTTGTTAACAATGTGCAGAAAACACAGTTTGAATAAGAGAAAATAAAATAAAATA
>NW_024625521.1:0-2491 GCF_008729295.1 Plectropomus leopardus
GTGATGTTGCAGAAGCGTTCGGGTTGACGCAGCCGGACAGCTACCACTACCTGAGACAGTCCAGCTGTCTCACCGACAAGACAATCAACGACAGCGGCACTTTTCAGGATGTTCTGGTACGCAGGACGCAACCAGCTCCACCACTTAAACATTTACCCAAAAACTAACATCACATTCACTCACTGACGACTACAGCAGCCGTTACAGACGCATTAACGCAGAGGCTGCTTTATGATGAACTGTTAAAGAAATGAGTGTAAATTAAGTTTGTGAGTTTGTATCTTTTTATTGAATTATGTATTCTAGCATGTCATTTATTGTATTCCGAGAACATTTGATTTGATTTCCCACATATATTTGCATGCATTACATTTCTCAACGGGACTCATTCATTCATTTATTCATAACAAAAAATCAGTTGAAGAATATTTGATCCTGGAGACTGAAAAGTGAAACCCGCCGCTGCCAAACCCAAACCAACAGACACGTAACTGTAAGTCAGTCCAAACCTCCGAAAAACCCCAAAGACTAATCGGCTGCTGAAGACAGATTGTAACGACTCAGTCTGGACCCAAAAGAAACAAAATTAGCTGGTGAGGAATTCAACATGAGATCCATCAGAGGCCGCCCGCCTGCAGCGAGAACACCAAGCTGCGCTCTGAGGTTTCACCAGCGTCTTCTGTGTTTGTGTTTCCCAGAATGCCATGAGAACGATGCAGTTCACGGAGGAGAACATCGGGGAGATCCTGCGCCTCCTGGCTGGGATCCTCCACGCGGGGAACATCGAGTTCATGACGGCCGGAGGAGCTCAGGTCTCCTCCAAATCAGGTCAGACACTTTTTCTTCGTTTTCACACCTTTGTCTTATTTACACTTTTAACCGCCGCAGCCTCTTTCACCGTTACTCTCAGTGTTTTTCCAACTTCTTTTTCGTTTTCCCGCCAGTATGCCCTCACAGGATTAAAGAGAGCATCAGTTATTAAACTGCACGTCTGCCTGTGTGCAGTACCCTGAGGAGGACCTCTAGTGGTCATTTTAAACAGTCGTGTTGGTCAGGTGAACGTGTGTCTGCAGGGGGACACAAGTTTCATAGAAAGAGAGTTAATTTTGCAACAATTTCTGAAGTAGCTGAACGGCAAACAATCAGAAAATACCCAAATGTGTTAATTTGGAAAAGAATAAAACATGACTTCCTGTATTTTGCCGTTCAGTTCAGCTCGTTGCTGTCTGTTTTGCCGTCTGTTTTGCCGTCTTTCTGCGCTCTCTCCTCAGGGACTTTACTTTTGTTTTTTTCCCCGTATATCTAGTTTTTCTCTGTCTCTGCAGCTGAATGAATTATTCTGCTGTTGGATTTGTTTTAAAATGACATTTTCATCTCTGAAGTGTCTGAAGATGAGGTTTGTGTGTTCCCTCCATCAGCGGCCCTCAGCCGGACGTCTGACCTCCTGGGGCTGAACCCGGATCAGCTGGCCGAGGTCCTGACTCACCGGTCCATGATCCTCAGGGGCGAGGAGATCTCCACGCCGCTCACCGTGGAACAGGTGAGTAAACACCTCTGACGGTCTACTTTAACCCCTTGAAACCGAAGCAAATCGGTTTGATTTCTTACAAAAACATGGGAAGAAGGCAACGAGAACAAAAAATGGCCCCAGAAAAATAGCAAGAAATTAGTAAAAAAAGTTACAAGAAAATTACCTGGAAACAAGCAAAACAAAATGTAAAATCAGACAAGAAATGACCGCAAAGGTGCTTCAAAAAATAATATATTATAATTTTGAATATATTCATAATTTTTGAAAAATTATGAATATAGTTTTCCTGGATTTCTTTTTTAATTCCCCCATTAATTGTTATCATTTTTTTTATTCGGTTCTTTTTTTGTCACCCTTTACTAATTTTTTTGCGTGTTGTTTGGGGCATTTCTTGCCAAGTTGCTCGCTGCCTTTTCCGACACGTTTTAGCTGTTTGAGAAAGAAATCAAAGAAATGTGCTCAGGTTTCAAAGGGTTAAACAGCTTGTGAAGGGCGTCTGAATGCAGCACAAGAAAAGTGATGTGGATCCAGTGAACACAACATCTGCGACTGTTTTTTCGGCAAAATCCTAATAAGCTGCTGCTCGCACAGACGACCTCCACGGCTGAAAACACGACTGAACACATTTCTGTCAACATGCTAACCTTCGAGCGACTGATCACGAGAAAGTGTGTGTGGTTTGAGTCGTGTATTTCGGCTGCTCCTCCGCAGGCGGTGGACTCCAGAGACTCCATGGCCATGGCACTTTATTCTCAGTGTTTCAACTGGATCATCCGCAAGCTCAACAACCGCATCAGGGGCCGAGAAGACTTCAAATCCATCAGCATCCTGGACATCTTTGGATTTGAGAACTTTGAGGTGTGTTTGAACGAGAAGAAAAATTAAAAGACTTCACAAGCAAACATTATACCATAAAAAAATAAAATAGAAATAATAATAATTATAATTAAGAAAATTAAA
>NW_024625522.1:0-2571 GCF_008729295.1 Plectropomus leopardus
TTTATTCTAATACAACCACCAACTATTGTGATTAGAATTACAATAATAATGGGAGTGGGGTGAGGAGGAGGAGGAGGAGGAGGGGGGCTCTTTATCCCTCTGCTCGTCCATAAATCGCATCAAATGACAGTCGGCCAGTGAAGAGTTAAAGGGAGGAGACGGAGAGTGACACGCCTCATTGGGTAGATTATGTGCCGCAAACAAAAAGTGTGTGTCGGTGTGCCAGTCAGCCAGAGCATCGGGCCCCATCTGCACGCCTCTCTCTCTCTCCCTCTCTCTCTCTCTGTCTCCCTTTATCCGTGCAGCTCTCTCCACCCCGCCCGCTCACTGCCACAGTCTGCGAGTATCTGCAGCAGCAAGCAGCAGCAGCACTGTCACTTTCACCACACCGGGGGGGAAATGTACTGACACTACGGAGCACACCGGGAGCGCACCACCATCTCCATCACCTCCATCACCGCATCCCCCTGCTTCTTCTCGGGGCTTTTATTTTTTTCTTCTTTTCTTCCGGAGGTGCAACACGGAGGTTTTGATTCGCAGCATCGCTCGCTTGTGGATTATTGTTCCTCCTCATCGACGGAAAGGTAGGTTTGTGTGTGTGTGGTTTTTTGGATAGTTTTAGTGCACGAGAAGGGGGACCGTTTCTGGGGTTTGTGTGGCGCATGCAGACACGCATCCTGCAGGCGCTGAAAGAGAGAAAAAAACGCAGATGTTTGAGCGCAGCAGACAAAACCCGCAATTCAGCGCTGATTTAGGACAGTTTTCAGACTGGCACGGCTTTAGCAGATGGGTTAAACTCCCCCCCATCTCTGCTCTCACCCCCAACCCCACCCGCAGCGGGTTTGAAAAGGAGGGTGACTGCTTTCCTCCAGTTTCTGGATGTGCACATTCGCATCTTTATCTCCTATTTGAGCTTGACTTAGATACAATTTATTGCCGATTATTTTACGTGATCTACCTCCTCGTGAACATTTCTGTCCCTCTGAATTAAAGAGCTTCTGTGTGGCACCGGAAACAAATTGTTAAGGCTCGTGGCGCAGCGCTCAGATACATTTTTGGAAAGGCTCTATGTTGCAGCGTGCGCAAAATGTTCACCGGAGAGCCTTTCTGTTGCTGTTGAGCCACTTAGTGACGGTATCAATACTCCAAATCAGCCCGATTAACAAAATAAGATACGAACTGTGCACATAAAATCCGTTTTTTTCCAACTGAGAGAGAAAAATCAGAACCAAAATCAGAGAGCCTCGCTTTTTTTCTGCGCGTTCAGTCACAAAACAAGAGCCGATTTTAGAGATGGACAGACGACAGCTCATCAGTTCACACCAGTCATCATTGTTAGTTGTTGATATTAACCTATTTATATTTGAATTCGCTCGTTTAGATGCACACATGCCTCCAGATTTTTTCGCAAAACAAACTTTTGGCACAAATGCGGTATTTATTTTACTTTTCCAAATGATAGGTTAATTTATTTTGCACCGCTGTGAAGTTGTTTGAGTGGCGTGTAGTGATTTATTACACGTTATAAACTGTTAATATGGAAATCAAACATTAAAATAAATCACACATTGGCTTTAATAATATGGATATTAGTGCTATAGGCCCCAGAAAGCAACAGCAGAGAGTTATACATTATTATATGCAATGTGAGAAATATTTTGTGCATCAATAATTTGCCACACAGTGCAGATTGGAACATGATTATTTTAGCATTTTAGAAGCTAAAATAACTTGTTTTTCGCAATTAAACGGAGCTTTCTGACAGCGTTGAGAGAATTGTCATTATTTTTCCTATTTTATTATTTTTTTCAAATTTATCTGTCCACTGAGGCTCATTTGCGGCTGAACACGCGCGTATCAGGTGCAGCTCTCCTCGCGCACTTTCCGCTGTTATTTAAGCGCGGAGGGAGGAGAGCCGCAGCCGTCTGAACGCACACTCCGAGGTTAGAAAAGGGAGAAAAGAAATAATTAACTGGTCGTGCTGCTTTAATTACAGTCTCAGAGGGGAACGTGGTGGATTATGGTAATGAGGCGGCATACGCTGCCGCTTGTAGAAAGGAGAGAAAGGTTGGCTGACATGAAATCACTGACTTTGACAGTCCACTTGAAACCCATTGGACATGCTCTCTCCATTGGACATGCACGCAGCTTAGCAGCTCCCACTGTGAGAGAGAGGGGCTTTTTTATTTTTAAGTTTTTTATTTTCTAACATGGACTAAATATTATCCTTTAATGCGATTTTAGACAAATAAACGCGTCACAGCAAACCTATAAACCCTTTATATTAGAGGAATAGTTCATTTATAGCATATAGGGCCTATACTATAATTTAAAAATCCATAAAGCACGATAAGATACTTGTGAATCGCTCTTGAGATTATAGACATTATATGGATTTTTTTTTCGCTTTGAATACCGCCAATCATAAAATTTACAGCTGGACAGACAAGTCAACTGGAGCCCGCAGAGGCCTACTAGTGCTGCTATCAATAATACTGTCAATAATTTGATTTGCTTTTATTGTATATCGTTGTAATAACGGAGACAGGGCGTTTATGTAAAATAATCTAA
>NW_024625523.1:0-1102 GCF_008729295.1 Plectropomus leopardus
TAATAAAATAACGAATAAATAATAATACACTTCCCTGCCAATCACTACATGTAGAAATAAAAAAATAAAAATACTCTGGCTGTTATTGTTCTGTTTTATTTTTGTGTTACTCTGTTGTATAATTAAAAACAGAAAAAATAATCCCTGTACAACCGCAGCACCGGGACTTTTATCTCCGCATGTATCACTCCGCTGCGCAGGTGCTGTGAGCCGTGATTAGTCCACGTGAAGCTTCAGCGTCGCAGACTTTGAACCGCGAAAAAGGAACAATTTTCCGTAAATAACCGGAATTATATCATCAATAACCTCCAAAAAAGGACGAAGGGAATTAAAGGAGCTCGATATTTCACCGCAAACCTCCAGGTGAGTTCACATCACATCCGAAAATATCGAAACCTGCTAATTAATGATTTAACTCGTCGGTATCACGTGACTGTTAACAGGCTCTAATTTCACAGTTAGCAGAATAAATGTAAACATGTAAATTAATTCACACGAGACGAACAGCTGACCTGCCTGATGCGTCAGAGTTTGAATATTTGTGTTTTTTTTTAAGCTAACAGTCCGGTTGTGGAACTATTTGTGTCGGCGGAGTTAAATAAATAACACGCAAATCCTCATACTTTGCCGCTTTTTACTCTTAAATAATAAATGCCGGTTGTGGAAGTGTAGTATAAGAAAGGGTTAACACCCGACGAGGTGTGTATTTGTCCGTTTTTAACGGCGTTAAAGACGCGGAGGCGTGAATCGGCCCACGCGCAGGTAATAGACACCTCCATGTTCTCCCGCCAACGGTAAAAGTAATAATATTCGTTTGTATTTTAGCGCTTTTTGTGACTAAAAAGTTAATTTTAACACGACGTTATTTTCCCGGTAACACCTGAGGGTTTGACTAAGACCTGCAGCGATCATTCCCACCCGTAAAGAAGTGAAATGGAAACGGCTCCGGTAAATAGACGGAGCCTTTGATAAACTAAACGGGGGGATGTTTCACTGCGGCTCAGACACAAAACCAACATTATACACATTTTTAAGATTAAAATCAGTGACTTTTACACAGGTAATGGACGGTATATATAATCCGACGGTTTGTTGTTTTTTT
>NW_024625524.1:0-3151 GCF_008729295.1 Plectropomus leopardus
CAGAATATTCAATTAAGGATATTTTGAGTTTTAAAGTGTTTAAAAGCATCACTTATTCATTGATTTGCGTTCATTATTTATGAAAAATAAAGAATCCCACTTTCTGTCTGTTCAGACCATTTATTGTCATTTTCAATTTAAGGCGATTTCTTCATTAAGACTCTTCATCCATTGGAATGTAAAAGAAAACATGAAAAATATCCAAAGGGGAAAAAAATACTAATGGGTGCATTTAGAGAAGAAATCCATCATTATAATATTTTTGTGCATATGTTTGAAACATGATTGGGTTCTGAGCAGGTTAAAAAGTAAAGAGTGTTGTGAAAATATTCAGATTTTAGGTCAAACAGTTACTAAAAAGCAACACCCTACAACCATTGTTGTTGTCATACCCTTTTTGTTCTTGCTGCAGAACTCTTAAATGAAAAAAAGCAACATGCAACATGGCTTTCCTTGCAAATTCTGGGACTGGTCATTTTTCGACACTTTGCCCAGCCCATAATAATAATAATCTCAAACCACTAAAAATGAGTGTTTCATGTGAAGCACATTTGTAGCAACAACCAAATAACACATCTGGTGACTGGCTGCTAATATTTAAAGAGCCCAAGATGTAAAACCATATTGGTCCCATTTTACCCGATGTCCCACACTACCTGGCTTCACCCTCTATATAATGGAATGATCTATTTGGCTTTGTCTGTTTCTGCGCCTGGACACACACACACAGTGATGTATTGTCGAAGTATAACCAGAGGCTTGCGGTACATTTTCACCTGAGAGCTGCACATTTCCAGCCCTCCTAAATAAAACATGGTGTCGCCAGGCGCCGGTAAGTGTCCCTCAAAGAGCAGAGGGAGGAAGGGCGAGGGTAAAAAGCGTCCAGGTTAAGTTGTTTGAAAGGCCCCGGGTATTAAGAGGCATTTTACACTTAAGAAGTTGGTTTCGCTGGGTTTTCTGTTTCCCCTCTTATTGATTGATGCTCAACTATCAATGCATAATAGAAAAGCACTCAGAGCAAATGCAGGGTTATGGCCTTGGGAGGGAGTCGGCAGACGAGACTGCAGCACCCCCCCACTCCAATGCCATTATTGGCCCATAAAGGATCCCTCGGGAAGGCCACGGTGTTCAGATCAGCACACACCAAATACCCAATTAAAAAAGGCTTTAAATTCCCTCCTCTTTCCTGGGCAAAAATCAATCTGAATTCAATCTATTCGGCTAGGATTCCGACAGAGCAGGTAATTGCCCATAATCGGTCAGCTAGGTGACAACAGCTTAAAGGGGAGACACTAATACAATCAGGTATTTGCTTTCAACGCCCGTCCTGGGCCCTGGCCTCGGCTGTCGAAAAACAGGTAGAGTGCAGTTTATGTAGCCATCAGACAGAGGCATATATAAAGTTACACACGTCTTCTATTGTGGGGCGCTCGACAGCTGATAAAGAGATTCTGTAAAGTACTGGAGGAATGATACTTCCTAAATGACCCGTCATAAAGCTGCAATAAATGCATTCGGCGATCATCTTCGAAAATAGCTTGTCAAGGAGCTGGAAATGAAATATTCTCCTGTAAAAGGCTGACGTCAATATTATTAGCATAATTTGCACACGGTGCTCGCAATCATGTCAGGATTATTTCGATGAAATTCTACGCTTCGGCTGAAGACATGGCATACTTAATGGTAGCATTAGATAAGTAGGATACTTAATGGGGGTATATTACTGTACATAACCCCACCCCACCTGGCTGGATGTTTTTCCACCGCCTAATGCATGTGTTCTCGTGCCGCCTTAATGTTTTCTGCTCTCAAGCAGCTCTCTGGAAGAGGATTTGTCATCTTTCAGACTGCTGACACCCTCGGTATGTTAATTAAAATAGAAGTGGACACACAAAAGAGCTGCTGTGGCGAACTGACAATGTAATGACGATTGTGGCTATTAAAACTAGCTTCAAAAGTTCACGAGCAGCAAGAATTAAAAAAAAACAAACAAAAAAAAATATTCATTCCCATATTCAGTTTCATTTAACCCTTTAAAACGTGGCTCAACATCAGTTTCCTTGTGCTGCATTCAGGCGCTTTTCACAAGCATTTAAACCTCTGAAACCTCAGTTTGGTTTAATTTCTTTCAAAAACACATCAAAAACATAGTTAAGTAAAAGTAACGAAGACGTTATCTGAAAATTAGCTTGAGGGTATTATTAGGTATGATCAAAATAAAGGAAAAATATCCAGAAAACTATATTACAATTCTCTTTATTATTTATTATTTATAGCACTTTCTTGACATCATTGTCACCTTTTTTAAAAACTTTATTTCCTGTAATTTTCTTGTAACCTTTGAATAATTTCTTGCTAATTTTTGGGGCCATTTTTCTTTCTTCCCAATTTGTTAAAAAATGAAATTAAATAAATTACTCAGGGTTCAAAGGCTTTACTTACATTTTTAATTTAAATGCAACAATCTAACCAGCTTATGCACTGAGAAAACATAAGCAGGACAAATCATGCCCTTATGAGAATTTTTCATCTTCATATAACATTTCAATTTCAATGAACATAACAAAGAACAATACATAAACAACCAACCGTGAAGTGACAAGCATCTAATGACAAGCATTAAAGTGCCATGTTTTTGACTGAACTAACAACCACAGGCCGTAAGAAAGAGAAAAATCTGAACTGCAGCTCTGCCCCAGTACTTTTCAAGGTAATTTTGTAATAACTGAAAGTCCCCTTACCTCAATGCAAAGTGTCTTACTTCTGAAATGACCCTGCATGTGACCTATGACCCCACTCCTAAAAATTTCAGTGCCAGCATTTTTTAACAGTGCCCTCTAGGGAGCAAGATGTAATGAATCTAAAAACACCAACCTGTTCTCCTCTAAGTATTTAGAGCACCAACACAGTAACAACATACACTGTAAATAAATATTTATTCAAGTAAAGACCACCAGACTGTTTTTAGGATTTAAGTTTCCTTGTTTAACCCTTTGAAACCTGGGCAAATTGATTTCTATTAAAAAACAAAACAAAAAAAACAAACATGAGAAGAAGGCAATGAGCAACTTAAAAAGAAATGTACCACATATCAGAAAGAAATTAGTATATAGTACAAGAAAATTACCCAAAAATTGGCTGAAAAAAAAAA
>NW_024625525.1:0-3073 GCF_008729295.1 Plectropomus leopardus
GGTGTGGTAGTCTTCATTTTATTCTCCTTCTACCTCTTAGTTGTTCTCATTCTTGCCTCTGTGGTGGTCTTCTCTACCCCCTTTCCCCTTTGTTGTCGTTCCTTCCTCTATTGTGATCTTCTTTTCCTCCTCTTGTCAATCCTTTCTAGGTGTTTGTCTTCTTCTCATCCTCATCTCCCTCGTTTCTCCCTTTTGTTGTCCTGCCTTTCTCTGTTATTGATCATTTCTTTTGTAGTGGGCATCTTCTCCTCATTCTCCCTCCTCTGTTTACGCTCCATGTCCGTGGTGATCTTTTCCTCTCCTCCACCACCTCCTCTATCCTTCTTTTTGTTGTTGTTGCTTCCTTTCTGAGGGTCTTCTTCACCTTTTTCATCCTTCGTCCTCTTTTTCATTCCTTCCTCTGTGGTGGTATTTGTTTTCCTCCTCCTCCTCCTCTCTCCTCTTTGTTATTGTCTATTCCTCCATGGTGGTCTTCCTCTCCTCCTTCCTTTTTGTTGACATTCACCTTCAATGATGCCTTGGTCTCCTACTCCTCCTCTTTTTTTACATTCCTTCATCGGTGGTGGTCTTCTTGTTCTCATTCTCCTCCTTCCTCTCCTTTATCATCATTCTTTCCTTTGTGACGGTCTTCTCCTCCTCCTCCCACCTTTGTTGTCATCAATTCCTCTGTAGTGGTCATCTTCTACTTCCCCCTCTCTGTGTTGTGATTCATTCTATTACTTTAAATCTTCTCCTCCTCCTCCTCTTTGATATCATTCCCTCCTTTGTGGTAGTCACTTACCTCTCTGTCCTCTATGTCATTGCTTCCTCTGTGATGGTCTATTTTTCTTTTTCTTATTTGTTGTTGTTCCATTCCATGTGATGGCCTTCATCTCCTCCTTCCTCCCCTTTGTTGTTGGTTCTTCCTCTATGATGGTCTTCCTCTTGTCCTCCTCCTTCTTTCTCCCTCCTCTTTGGTGTCAATCCCTCCTCTGATGTGGTGTTCTTCTACTCCTCGATTTTCCTCTTGGTTGTCCTTAATTTCTTTTGTGATGGTCGATGATTCGCTGTCATTTTTCCAACGTTGTGGTTTTCATGTTCTTCTCCTAATCGTCCTCCTATTTTGATGTCATTCCTTCCTTTATGGTAGTCCTCTCCTGCTCCTCCTTTGTCGTTCCTTCGTTGTGGTGGTCTTTTTCTTTTCCTCATCTTCCCTCTTCATTGTTGTTGTTCCACCATATGTGGTGGCCCTAATTTCCTCCTTCCTCCTCTTTGTTGTTGGTTCTTCCTCTGTGATGGTCTTCCTCTTGTCCTCCACCCTCATTGGTGTCAATACCTCCTCTGATGTGGTCTCCCTCTACTCCTCAATATTCCTAGTGGTTGTTGTTCATTTCTTTTGTGGGGGTCATCTCCCTTTCCTCCTTTCTCCTCTTTGTTGTTCTGTCCAACTTGGTGTTTTTTTTTCTTCTCCTTCTGAACCACCTCCTCATATTTTGATGTCATTCCATCCTATGTGGTGGTCTTCATCTCCTCCTCCCCCGTCTTTGTTGTTGGTTCTTCCTCTGTGATGCTCTTCCTCCTGCTTTCTCTTTTTCCCTCCTCTTTGGTGTCAATACCTCCTCTGATGTGGTCTTGTTCTATACTCCATTTCCCTCTTGTCGTTCATTTCTCCTGTGGTGGTTGTCTCATCCTTTTCCCCGTCTCCTCCCTTCATCGTCCTACCTTCCCACATGGTGGTTTTCATCTTCTCCTCCTTCCAATCCAACTCCCTCCTCTTTGCTGTTGTTCCTTTATCAATTTGTTTTATTTCTTCTCCTCCACCTCCTCTACCCTCCTATTTGTTGTCGTCAATCACTCTGTAGTCTTCTCCTCCTCCTCGTTGTCCTCCATCCTGTTTACTGTCATTCCTTCCTCTGTTGTGATCTGCTCATCTACCTCCTCCTCGTTTCTTCTTTGATTTTGTTCCTGCCTCTGTGGTGGTCTTGTCCAGATTTTTATTTTTTACTGAGGTGGCACAAGTGGGGCACTGACCTATGCAGGGGTGGCAGTTAGTACGAGCATGCTGTAGGCACCAATACCTACTTTAACTAATAGCATTGCAGCGTCCTACATGCCCTGTTGTCTTAGATGGACTCTTGGTTAACACTCTAGGTATAAACCAGGACTCCTGACCACCAAACCATCTGGGTCAGGAGGACACTGAGATCTAGTTTTACTTGTACACGATAAGGCAAGCAGCACAATCTACTAATCCAATGAGGCTCGATGAGGACAAAACTGTAGATATGAGCCAATAAGAACTCAACTCTATACAACAAGCCCTTGATTCAATCAAATCTTCATCTGAACTAAAACTGTCGGTCCTTTAAGGCACAGATTAAACGTTGCTTCTAATGTTATCTGGACCATTTTACAAGTTTATCTTAAAAATAAAAACACTTACCAGTCGAGCTAGCTAATTAAGCCAGCTCAACCCCCTGGGCTTTCATATACTCACGTTCACTCTATTCCTTCCTCTGTGGTCCACAGTGGAAATTGGTAAATTCACATGTTGAAATTGGTAAATTTGCACGTTGAAATTGGTAAATTTGGACGTTGAAATTGGTAAATTTGGACGTTGAAATCGGTAAATTCGCACGTTGAAATTGGGAAATTCTCAAGTAGAAATTGGGAAATTCGCAAGGTGAAATTCGTAAAATCACAAGTTGAAATTCGCAAGATGAAATTCGTAAAATCACAAGTTGAAATTCTTGAAATTCGCAAGATGAAATTCGTAAAATCACAAGTTGAAATTCTTGAAATTCGTAAAATCACAAGTTGAAATTCTTGAAATTCGTAAAATCACAAGTTGAAATTCTTGAAATTTGTGAAATCACACGTTGAAATTCTTGAAATTCGTAAAATCACAAGTTGAAATTCTTGAAATTCGTAAAATCAAAAGTTGAAATTCTTGAAATTCGTGAAATCACAAGTTGAAATTCGTAAAAATCGGCGTGAAACCAACGCAAAGCTTGAAATTTGACTCCCACATTCACTCATCTCAAGCAGTCCCGTGTGACACACCTCAGGCAGGGTTTGAGCCTGCATTGAAGCT
>NW_024625526.1:0-2476 GCF_008729295.1 Plectropomus leopardus
ATATTCATCATTCGTGTAATTGTTTATTTATTCAGTCCTGTATTTTTTACATTTATTTATTTAGTTATTTTTACACTCATTTATTTTATTGATAATTGTCATTCTTTGTCCTCCATATATATCTGGCTAAAGTCAATCTGATTTTCCCATATGCTCCTGCAGCCTTCAGTTGCACATTTGTGCATATTAAAGGTTGAGATATAAAATGAGACATCCTACAGCTGCCACCTGAGAAAAAAGAACAAAGAATGAGATATTATTCATGTTATGAGTCATCTGAATACCTCTGCAGATGTTTTATCTGTGTTTCTGAATATTTCATGGCATCAGTTTCCCTTAAAATAAGACATAGGACATTCTGAATGACATTACTTTAATGTTGTTGTTTTGTTTTTTTCTCCTCTGGGAACTAATTGTAGTCTTGAATGGATGGAGATACACATAGTTACTTATTAAACATAAAGCCTGAAAAGCATTTTTCTTATCCTGGGACATCACAAAACTGAGAGACTGTATATGTGGAGAGGTGGGTTGTGTGTTCATACAGTATACATGAATTTCCACAAGCCCTTTGCAGGAGCCCCAGATACTTGACCCACAAACAAAAGGCAAGTTACGACTCTCGTTTTGTTTCTTCCTGCTTTAAAATCATAGCCTAATATGAGAAAAGCATCAAGAAATCCCACCTCAGCTGTCCTTTAATGCTCCGCTTAACCTCGATTCTTTCAAACAATCAAAGCAGACACATTTAGCTGAGTAAGTCCCCTTTAAAAACATATTTTCCTCCGCTGATGTCTTCTGATCACCTGTCAGCGGCGGAACATGCGCGGTGAGCAGGAGAGCCGAGATGCTGCTGAAGAATCTGCGTCAAGTTAACGAGTGATAGATAAAAATGAACGGAAGTAAGGCAAGTGTAGTTTCACTGCAAAAGCCCTAAGATGTTATTTTGATTGAAACAATGAGTTGAGTCATGGGATGATGGAGCAAAACTAGTCCAGATTTTTCAATTCACTCATCTGGTTATATGAACTACACGGCCCTCTCTTAATTAGCTATAGTGTATAATGTGTATAGGCTACAAATATTGTACTAAAAAAAGTTAAAATCAATTGTAGGTGCTGTATTATGTAGTCAAGATATTTCACTCATACAAAACTGAATACCTGTATAAGTGTTAGTTTTTCTTTTTTTTTTCATTTTGTGAAATTTACCGAAAATGTCCCTGTTTGAATACATTCATTACATGGAGTATGTATGATCCAGATTTTTTATTACTACAAAAGTTGAAAATATTTTTTATAAAATAAGAATTATGTAAAAATAAATTCAACTGTACAACTAATACATAAAATTCAAAAGGAAAGAAAGAACCACAACAACAAACAAAAATAGTCTATGTCTGTTAAACAAATAGAGTACAACGAAAATGTCTGAATAACTGAATTGGTTTTTGCCTATTTATAACTTTTTGAGTTTTACATTTTCAATAGCAGTCAAGTATGTTTTAAAATTGGTATCTCAAATTATATGAAAGGATAGTTAGAGCTGATATTTCAGATTCTATACTACAAATACTTTATAGTATATAAGAGTTACAATATAAAATGATGTAAGAATATTTTTTCATTAAATAAATCATATGTAACAAAAGATAGAAACAATGACAACAAAAACCTTTAGGGTATGCTAAACAAATAGAGTAAAACTGAAATGTCTTAATCGTTTTTGTCTACATATGGGATTTTATGTTTTAAATGCTGAATAGCTGTCGAATATAATTTGTATCTTTAAAAATCATACAAGGAGATTGAGGGTTGACTAAATTAATGCTAGCTAATTATAATTTTACTTTGTAAAATCTACCGGAAGCCAGCCCCCGTGACCGTGAGCAACAGTAAACCAGAGACCCCCTCACGGAAAACTGTGGTAACTGTGGTGTGCAGCTGCGGAGATGCGCGACACAGAAAAACAAGGAGAAGCGAGGGAAATGGAGAAACATCACAGGGACGGAAAGTAACCACAGAAAAAAACCCAAATCATCTGAGATGCTCCGAGACACCGAGAGACACCGTCTGCGCTGCGCACTTTGGACATAAAACCGCGGAGAGGGGCTCGGATCGCACATTGATCCGAACACAGGGGGACGGGAGGGGTCGATCATGGGGAACGAAGCGAGTCTGGAAGGAGGCGAAGGGCCCCCGTCTGGGCTTCCAGAGGGGTTGGCACCTGACGGGAAGGGCGGCTTTGTGCGGGTGTCCGATGGGACTCCGGTCAACCTGAGTGAACTCAGCGAGGAGCAGAGGAGGCAGCTCTCCGCCGCGATGTCAAGGGCGCAAGGCAGGCAGCCCGGAGGCGCAGCAGCTGCACGAAGGCAGGGCTTTTACCAGCATTTTTTTTTTATTTCTTTGGATGCACTTAAAAAAAATCCACACTAACCTGGCTGTGATGTGAGAGATTGATATGCTGTAGTATGAGT
>NW_024625527.1:0-2268 GCF_008729295.1 Plectropomus leopardus
TTTTTTTTCATGATTTTAGGACGTTTCTAGAATTTTAAGACATTTCTAGGATTTTAGGACATTAGGGTCTTAGCTATGAATTTAGGATGTTTTTCGAATTTTAACAACTTTCCAGGATTTTTGATGTTAGGATTTTAGGACATCCTTTAGGGTTTTTTTTAGGGAAATTTCTCTTATATTCGGATTTTTCTCGGATTTGAGGACATTTCTAGGGTTGTAGGTTTTGTAGTTTTGAGGTTTTACCAGGTAGTTGATGACGTAGAAGCGGTCGTATTCGCGGTTGTTGGCGTTGATGCGGCGGTGAGTTTTCTTCCTCATGTGATCCTTCAGCGTGGTTTTGTCCCTGAAGGTTTTCTCACAGTACAAACACTGCAGACTGACGGGAGGACACAGAGACACAGAGACACTCTGACTGAAGGTGTCCATGTTTTGAGTGAGTATGTAATGAGAATAAAGTAAAGTGTGTGTTTTTATCTGTATTTATGACCGTCTCAGCGTCATAATAATGACGGAGACACACTGTCTTCACTGTGTCCGCTCTTACTTGTCCAACTTGCTCTGCAGGGTGTCCAGAAACTGGTTGCAGTAGACGATGTTGTCCGGCAGGCCGATGCTGAAGGAATGTTCTCTGGCCATGTGGTTCAGCAGAGACGACCTGAAGACGTGATTATTTGTGAGTATTGTTTTAAAGATGGACGCGGATTATTGTGACTAAAATATAAAGAAACACCGGCTTTACGCTTTAATAGAAACAGAAAACACTGATTACATTATTCAGACTGCAAAAACATTTTTATTAACCCTCTGAAGTCTGAGCAAATTGACTTGATTTCTATCAAAAACAGAAAGACGGCAAAGAGCAACGAATAAAAACAATGACCCAAAAATTAGCAAGAAACTATTAAATATAAGATAATAAACTTAGAATGTGAAAAATAAATAACTGCAAAGAAAAAATTTTAAAATTATAAAAGAGTGCTTAGATACTATAATAACTCTGATCACCATATTTTTAAATATGTGATTATGATCAGTATAAGTTTAATTTTTTCCCTGGCTTTAAAAAAAAAATCTATATCCACAAATTTCTTGCAATATGAGGAACATTAATTACCCAGTTTCCCATCGCATTTTCCCCATGTTTTTAAAGAAATCAACTATTTGTTCGATTTTCAAAGGTTTAAGTGCTTGTGAAAGGCGCTCCGGGATTCAGAGGTCAGTTTCTATATTTGTTTCTTCAGTTTCGAGAGATTTGACTTTTGACTGATGAGCTCTGAGGACGTTTCTGATGGAAACGCCTCTGACCGACCTGTTTCCGGTGAACTCGTCACTGCAGAACATGCAGAGCCGGTGGAAGCTGCAGTCGTCTCTCTCCTGCTGCTGCTGCTCCAGCACCTCCTCCTGCGGGACACCAACACTGTCACAGAGACACCACAGAAGAAGAGCAGCACCGCGACCTCTGGCTCGCATTGGATAGTAAAAAAAAACGTGAGTACGGGCGAAGCTATCGACAGCGTATCGACAGAAAGCAGCTGATTCTCACCAGTCGTTTCTGCTGCAGCTTCTCTCGCAGGATCCTGTCCTCAGGAAGGACGTCACACAGCAGGAAGTAGTCCTCCTGCTTCTCTGGAACAACAAGTGGACTTATAGGAGGACGAGATTTTAATGAGACACTGCAGCAGTGAAAACACGGCGAGGCAGCTTCATTCGTGCAGCACGTTTCACACAACCGGGAAATTCACAGTGCTTTCCAGAGCAATAAAATATAAACCCCCAATTATTCTCTGTGTCACAAAAAAATACAACACAGCGAGGCCCTCATGTCCTAAAATCCCAGAAATGTCCTAAAACCCGCAATTTCCTCAAATTCCTATAAACATCAACCATAACGTTCTAGAAATGCCCTAAAATCATCGAAACATCTCAAAATATAAAAATCACCCTACATTCTGAGAAATGTCCTAAAATCCTAGAGACGTCCTAAAATTGTCAATGTCCTAAAATTTCCAGAAACATCCCAACATTCTAGAAATGTCCTAAAGTCTGAAAAATGTCTTAAAATCGGAGAAACATCTTAAAATCTTCTATTTTCTAAAACTCGTCCTTGAAAGTCCTTGAAATGTCCTAAATCCTAAAAACTTTCTTAAATCCCAGTGTTGTCCCAGAATCCCAGAAATGTCTGAAAATACTAGAAGCGTTCTAAAGTCCGAGAAACATCCTAAAAACGTCCTGAAAGCCTACAAATGTCCTAAAATCCTAGAAACCTGT
>NW_024625528.1:0-3784 GCF_008729295.1 Plectropomus leopardus
TTAAAAAAAAAAAATTAAGTTTGAAAAAGTAAGAACTTTGAATTCCATGTATTTAATTTTGAATGTATTTATGATAACCATAAACATCGATTTTCTGTATTTTTTTCTCGATATTTTTTCCCTAGCTTTTTGAAAAGCATTTTCTAAATTTACCAATTTCTTGCAATTCGGCAAACAAGTTCATAATTGCCTTTTGAAAGTTTTTTGTTTTTTAAAAAATTTATTTGAAAAAAAAAAGAAAGGAAAAAAATACAAGAAAATGTACATGAAAACAGAAAAAAAGAGAGAAAATTAAACATATAATAATTTAGAATTTTAAATATGTAGTTATGACTACAAATACAGATTTTCTGTACTTTTTTCTAGACATTTTTTACCCTAGCTTTTTAAAAATCAAAATCTACTTTCTTGCATTTCGCGGAACACTTCTCACCAAGTTGCCCATTACCTTTTTCCCCTATTGGTTTTTGACAGAACTTTTCAAAAAAATCCTTCAAAATATTTGAAAAAGAGAAAAAGAAAAAAGAACTACAAGAATATATATATAATACCTAAAAATTGAAAAGAAAGAGAAAATAAATATTATATAAATTTTGAAAGAAAAAGATGGTTAAAATAATTAATTAGAATGCGGTCTTCTGGGTGAAAGGCCTGTGTTTGTTTGATCAATCCACCTCAGTGCAGGTTTTCTTGCCGTTTATACTGCATCATTTGCTCTCAGCATCAAGTATGGCAATGAATGGGTTTTCAACTTAAAAATTATAGCCTGGTGCATCTTGTTAAGATGCTTAAGGTTACTTTGGCGTCAATATTATTGGTAATATTAATGGTATTTGACGATCTGGGAATAGGAACAAGCTTAGGTCCGTGTACGTCGTCCTTACGCACAGTGATCCGAAGAAAGCAATGACAATCAAAGGCTCCTCATAATCCACAAACGATCTCCTTTCCCTTCAACAGCCTGTTTTTTAAATTTAGATAATGATAAAACGAATGCTGAATCCTTTAAAGTGTCAGCGGGATTCCCTGTGATATCAAGGTCAAGCTCATTTCATATCAACATGAATAAAATCGGCCGCGTTTCTCATCACCATGTCGGAGAAAACAGGCCTACAGCGGGACTCGATGGCGGAGCAAGAGACGGGCAGAGAGCTGCACATGAGGCAGGCCTCCCTTTGATATCGTCATCATTTATTCCTTTTCCCCACATCATAACCCTCAGCAGTCGGGGGTATCCTCCTCGCCTCTGAAGTATATATCAGCTTCAGTCAGTGGCTTGGCCCAGATTGACTGGGTGACTTTCATAAGACTGATGAGGGAGCATCACTGCTGCCCGCGCGAGGCCAAATCAAATGTTCAGCAGGATTTGCAGAAGCACCCGCAACCTGTGGAGCTCTGAAAAGCACACATACGACCTCCTTCCTCCCGTATGAGCCGAAACTGCTGCAGGATGGAGCTGTCGCCGATGACGTCATCATCCAAACTACAAGCAGAGTGGAGGTTTTAGTGGAAGTGTTGCAAGTCTGCTCGAGCCGTGCTCCAGATTATGTCGTAAAAATCATAAATTATGGCAATATATCAATTATAGGAAACGAAATCTCACAGATTCATGGGCATTTAATATTTAAAAATGAAGAAAAGAAAAGAAAAAGACAGTTAAAAATATTTTTTTAGTTTGAAACCATTAGAATTCACACATGGACCACAGTAAACTTGGTTTACAGAAGTATAAAAACATTAAAATTGAAAAAATAATAAGGCAGTGGGTACTGAAAAAAGAAATTCCAAAAAAAAAGTAAAGTAAAAAATGTAAAGACTTTTTTTTAAAGTACAAGAAAATTGCCTGAAAATTGGAAAAAAAAAATAGAAAAAAAGGAAAATTTTAAAATGTAAAAAAAAAACAAAAAAAAAAACAAATATAGTTACAAAAATATTTTTTCCCTTGCTTTTTAAAAATCATTTCCTGAACTACTAATTTCTTGCATTTTTTGGAACATTTCAAGATGTTCATATCCTTGTTTTCCTCATGTTTGAAAAAAATAAAAAGAGTGATGTTGCTCCAGGTTTCAAAAGCTTAAAATATATGATCAGGTTATCACATATCAAAGTGAAATTTAGCTGCATTTCTCAATTTTGTGAAGTTGTAGCAACTTAAAAACAAGTGAAAGTGGAGTGATCTTGTTCTTTTAGTTTTAGCAACTTCAGTAAACCAAGTATAGTGTCAACATGTTAACGAAACAAAATCGCCTTGATGAGGTTAAGCCAAAATTATTTGGTTTACTGTCACTTTTTAAGTTGCAAGAACTTCACAAAATGAAGTAAATACAGCTCAATTTTGAGTAAACGTAACAATGAGATGTAAATTAAACCTAAATTAAGACAACAGTTATATTTACTTCCAATTTCAACGCAATCGGTTTCCCATATTTTTTTTTACCTAAAATCAACTTCTTACAGTGTACTCCTGCACAGCATAGCGTAAATCCAGCCGTGGATGGAGTGTGCACGGATGGACGGAGCGTGCGCTCTCCTGCAGAACGAGGAGACTGTCAGACCTGCAGACTTACAGCGGCACCACAAGTTGAGGGCAAGAAGTGTGGCATTTAATACTTCACAGAGGACACGCTTTGCCTCTGATGATTTAGACAAACAGTGGCAGTAACCGCATGCGAAGAGACAGAGACGGGGGGAGATCTGAGACGGCGAGGACTCCTCTCTTCCTCTGTGTTTAAGCACAGACAATTCCTGTCGCCTCGGGGTAGCAAACAGATACATAAAGGCAGTAAAGGGACCGCTGAGGCATGACGATGGGATTCTTCAGGAGCAGCCGGCTCTCTGGTGTTGACACGTGAAGACAAGGACAAGGCCTCTTCAGCAAACACTTAGCATTGTCTGTGTGTTGATGCAATAGAGACGAAGCAGATGGCTTCTTACTCCAGCCCCCTTATTTTTTTTTTTTTTAAAGCGTGATCTTTAAAGGAGCCGTCAGAAACATTTTACAGTCTCTTCCCGCAAAATAACCATAGGCTGCCACAGATCAATGCCAGTCACTCCTGTGCTGCTCTGGGGCTGCTGAGATTTCAGCTTTTGTAAACAGGCAGAGACTCTGAGTATTTGCTCTGCGCTCCCCGGACAGTCTTGGAAAGGTAAGACTTTATGCTCTGCAGGTCTGAGGACATCCATCTGCAAACTCCGTCATGACACTTTCCTCCAGCTCCCACTTAAGGATAAATTCCAGCCTGCGATTCCAGCCTGTGTCGTTTCCAACAAATACCAAAAACAGCATCACTCAACTCTGGTGCTATCACACTGAGCTGAGTTTTGGTTTGATGTGCTCGAATTTTGGAGATTGTCCTCGTCTTTGCCACTCAAAATAAACCGTGTTACTTAGAGCAATTTTTGAACAGCTTTGTACCAAAACAACATGGGTACTATGTTGAAATTAACAGTGGAAAACTTCCCTCCATTTAAACAGTGCCTATAGAAACTTGAATAAATGGAAATAAACTTAATGAAAAAAATTAAACTTATATCTATCTATATCTATATCTATATATATATATAGAAATAAACTTGAATTTTTTGAATTAAACTGTAATGTATGGAGTGGAACTTGGATATATGGAGTGCATATTGAATATAGAATGAACTTTGAATATATAAGGCAAGAAACTGCAATATACAGGTTGAAACTGTGATATATGGACTGGAGCATGAATGACTGGAGTGCAACTTGAAAATATCAAAATAAAGTGATGTATGGCATGGATGTCAAATACATGGA
>NW_024625529.1:0-2659 GCF_008729295.1 Plectropomus leopardus
GGGGGTGAAGAAAGAGATTGAGTCGTGCGGTTTGATGGAGGCTCTGTGTAATTTTCCCAGGCTTGTGACACCCGGCACAGCCATCTGTCTTTGTCACCCGGCACACACTAATCCATCCCGCCGCGCTCGCTTTCATCTCTCAACTTATTACAGTACGAGCCTCTGCTCATACATCAGGCAGCTGGCAGGAGGCTTTGCACTCTGCATCCCTCCCTCGCTGCCCTCCTTTCTCTTACTCCGCTTCCTTTTTCTCTCATTTTTCACGGCGCTGAACTTCCTTTCTCCTCCACCTCTTCACATTTTTTCTCATTTCTCTTGTTCTTTCTGCTGTCATCTTCTCCATCTCCCTTTTCTCTTTTATCGTCTTTTAGTCCTTCCTTCCTGCTTCCTCTCTGTCTCTTCCTCATGTCCTCCTTTCTCTCTCTTATCTCTTTCTCCGTTTGCTGCCCCTCGATTTTTTCATTGGTGTGGTCTCCTCCTCCCTGCAGGCCCTGCAGGCGCTACAGAGGCAGCCCAATGCAGCCCAGTACTTCCAGCAGCTGATGCTGCAGCAGCAGATCAATAACGCCCAGCTGCAGAACCTGGCAGCTGTGCAACAGGTAAAGGTGTGTGGATGTTTTCTCATTTATACGTTTGCCAAAACATGTCAAAAACTGTGCCAAGTCCATTTATCTAAGAGTTTCAGAAGGGATATTTTTTCATACAAAGTTAGAATTAAAAACCAGGGGAATCACAGAAAAATAAAATGAAACAGCAACATCCCTAAAACTGTATTCACACCTAAGAAGGCTTTGCAGCGAAAATGCCACTCAACCCATTTATGTCAATTTGGATAATCCGTTTTTGCTGTGGCAGTGGGGTCGCAGAGGATGCCGAAAAAAGAAAAAAAAAGCAGCGGTATGCTGCGAAAAGTCAAAATAGGATCTACTTTTGGAAAAATGCTCACCCTGCAGTGGCCAGTCACTGGATATCTCTGATATATTGTCCCATTAATAATTGTGGTACACAATATCATTGTCATTTTGAGAATATATTTATACTATAATACCATAAGAAACACCAGTAAATATGTACAAGAAAGTATATATAAAATGGTAGTACCTTTATAGGAGTAGACCCAAATTACTCAAATTAAAAATATTCAGATATAATTATTAAAATTTGGCCACAAAAACAAAACCAAGTGATGCCTTTTGCGACTAATAGACTGTCTGGACAGTGGGCTGCCGTTGGCTCCCGGGGATGGACAGCTGTTTGCTGGAGGAGTTATGGAGCGAAGGATGAAGTTGTTGGAGAGTAAAACTAAAGATGTCAGACTTTTTTTGCTCATTTGCAAGTTAACGACTATCAGGACTTTGCCTTCTCCACTTCAAAAGTGCAGCTGCAGGCTACCGGTAGCAAATATATGAATCCTAACATAGTAAAGGGATGTCCCGCCTTACTCTGCCTCTGATTGGCTTACCATGACATGCTTACCTTGACCCCAACCAAACCCATTTTTGGCTAAACAAATCCAACCAGTGAAGGCACCAATCAGGAAATACCTGTCTCTTAAATATTATAGTGAGTAAAAGAAATAACTGTATCAACAAGCTTATGTTCACTTTTGTTCAAAGGAGAGTCCTTGCTTTGTTGTGTGTGTGTGTGTGTGTGTGTGTGTGTGTGTGTGTGCGCATTAAAGGCACTACAGTAATGATAATCAAAAAAATCATATAGATATTTGAAGACAACATGAACAGTCTTCCCAAAGACAAATACTGAGTCGCTGAGACGGGGAGACTGGTTTTCTATGTTTGGTCTCCACCCTACATTCCCCCACAAATTAAGCCATTTAAGTGACACTCCCACACCATCACACCACCCTGCGGTTAATCGCTGCACTGCCTGATTTGGTGTGTATTCACCCTAATAAACCTGACCTACAAAAGCACAAAAAAAACCCAAAATTTGCTATGTGCACGCAGTCAAAATAATATATTTGTGACCAAAACAAAGAGCCCCGTTTGGCAGCGATTACAGCATTGCACTAAAAACTGACTGCTTCCACCTCGGCTCCTAAACTCCTCCAGCAGCTTGGAGTTGTACTCAGCATTTTGGACTCACAGTGATTCATTCAACAGTGAGACAGCCTCTGCAAACATCCCACTTATGATTTTGTTTGGAGTAGACTGAAACCTAAATCTCCTCTTTCCCTCCCAGGCTACTCTGGCTGCGAGTCGACAGTCGAGTCCTTCCAGCAGCAGCTCCTCTCAAACCACCAGCACCACAGCTGTATGTACCGCGTTCACTCTCTGTCACTTACAAAACGAAGAAAAGTGTTTAAAAAATACATACATTCAGACTTCAAAGTCATGTATTTAGGCTATATCTGCCCCGAAGTAAAAGGTGTAGGCAAATACTTAATGGTGCTAACCAGAAGATGATGACGATGCATTTTGGTCCTACCATAAATAACTGGATAAATGTGTCAATCAAGATTTACATGATGGAAAGGGTTACTTTCTCTTTGTACCAAGGAATGGAGATTTTTTGTACGGCTCTGGGAGAATGGGTAGAATATGTTGGGCCTCTGAGACCTGACTTTGTTGGGATGGAACTTTCTTAGCTTTTTTTATTTATTCTATCTAGCATTTTTATTTTATTTTAATTTATTAATTTA
>NW_024625530.1:0-1908 GCF_008729295.1 Plectropomus leopardus
ATTTTTTATTTTTTTCATTGTTAAAGTCGCAGTGGTGGTTGAGTGTATCGTTTTCTGTCTCCTGCAGCAGATTGTCACGTCAGACTTCAGCATCATGAAGATCGTCCTGGAGCTGCGGAGACAGAGACCGTCCGCCGTCCAAACTAAAGTGAGTGGTTTAACCGCCTGAGGCCCACAGGGGGCGCTCTGCTGTGACTGTGCTTCAGATAACTACAGTTAATGAGTATCAGTAGTTTTCTTCTGCAGCATCTTTGTATTTTGTGCAGTCAGCACAAAACAAAACAGGGTTTTATTTCTGACCGTTCTCATTCCTGTTGACGATTCATGGGAAAAGATTCAAGCTTCATTTGGCGGTTTCCTTCTTCTTTGTCCCGTAATGCATTTTTTTTTTTTTTTTAATATTTAAAAAATTTAAAAGAGCAAAAAAAGTTACAATAAATTACCTGAAAATAAGTAACAGCAAAAAAAGTAAATTACAAAAACAAACAATAATGTGACCTAAAACTGCTTAAATAAATCCCTTGTTTTTGGATAACTTTCTAATGATCCTCCCCTCTTTTTGAAAACTGTTTCTTTCTGTAATTTTCTTTCCTGTGGTCAAAACAGATTTGAAGAAAATCTCATTTTTGAAGAAAATAATAACTGTTAGTTATTTTCCACTGCTGTTGTTTTTATCACAATTCAATATTTAAAGTTTTATTTGTTTCGTTTCGGACTCAGAGAAACTTGAACGTGTCCTTTGAGTTTTCTGTTTGTCCTGTTTGGTGAATATTTGGTCACTCTGCGACAGCTGACCTCTGTGACCTCACCTCTGTGACCTCACCTCTGTGACCTCACCTGTGGGAGGGGTCAAAGTAAACTCAGTGACATCATCGTGTCATTAAAAAAATGCAGTAACAGAAGACGACACACTTCCTCCTGCACTTCATCTTAAACTGACTCTCTATGAATCTTTCAGGAGCAGTATCAGTTCATCTTCACGGCGGTCGTCTGCATGTTTGAACGCATCCTGCAGTCGACCGGCAGTCGTCAGCTCTACACCAACCTGTCTCAGGTAAGACGTGTTTTAATTAACTCTGATGAGCTGGTTAACCCTTTGAAACCTGAGCAAATCGGCTTGATTTCTTTTAAAAAGATGGGGAAAGGCTATGAGTAACTTGAGAAGAATTGACCCAAAAATTAGCAAGAAATTACAAAAAACCCCCAAGAAAATTACCTGGAAAAGAGTAGAAATAAATAACATTTAAAAAAAATCACCAAACAATTATAAAGAAAGTTGTTTTGTTTTTTTGTTTTTTAAAAGGGGAGGGGGGGGGTGCTTAAAATAATTAAAATATTAACTCTAATATCATTTTGAATATGTTGTTATAAAAATTCTAATTTGTATTTTTTTTTCTGGATCTACTAATTTCTTGCAGTCTGTGATACATTTCTGCCAAGTTGCTCATTTCCCTTTTTCTCATGTTTTTGAAAGAAACCGCACCAATTTGCTCAGGGTTCAAAGGTTTAACCCTTGGTAAGGGGTGTGAATGCAGCACAAGAAAAGTGGTGTCGCTGCAGGTTTCAAAGGGTTAAATGAGATGTTGGAGGAAGTAAACGCAGAGCAGCTGCAGAAAGAGGAAGCGTCCCATGAATCAGCTTCCTGTATGTAAATTCACTGCTGCAGACAGCTTTAGACACACAGAGAGAAACTGGTCAACATTTAGCAGGAAGATTTCCACTAAAAGTAAAGTGGGACAGATGGAGGACACACGCTGACAGGTAGGTCCACTTTAACCCCTTGATTACATCAATTATGATCATGAAAACATCACCAACACCTGCAGACCTCACAACAAACACACATGAAAACATCAAGTTCACGTCCGGATTTCAAGCTCTGCGTGTTTTATTTTTGTTATTTATGCC
>NW_024625531.1:0-1655 GCF_008729295.1 Plectropomus leopardus
TACGCACCACATCATTGAGCGAGAACTGTGCTCCCTGCGCCACGATGTCTCCGTTGATGGCCACCATGGCGCAGCCGTCGTAGTAGACCCGGTCGCCATCGCAGCCCCTCTGGTTGGCGTACAGGTAGATCCCTCCGCTCTGCAACAACAAACACACTGAATGCAGCACCAATCTGAGTCAAGCTTTTGCATATTGAAAGCTTATATATTCAGCTTAATCACCTTATATTAACCCTCTGAGACATGAATCGACATCAGTTTTCTTGTGCAGCGTTTAGACGCCTTTCACAAGCGTTTAAGATCTTTGAAACACTGAGCAAATTGGTTTGATGTCTTTCAGAAACATGGAAAAAAAGGAAATGTCCTGCAAATTCAAATAAATAAATAAATACATTTTTAAAAAATCAGTAAAAGGTGACAATATCATTTCCACTGTATTTGTGGTAAAACACTGCCCTCTAGTGTGTATATATACACATAGTATAGACATATATATATATATTTCTGGCATGTACAGTCACAGGGCGTTTTTGTTTTTATGGGGATAGAAAAGCAAACGTTTGTTAGAGTTTTACCTGTGTGGTGGCTGATTTGACCAGGCGGACTCTCTGGTCAGCTTTGCGGAGCTCGTGGTGGCTGGCAGACGAGTTCGTGAAAATTTCAACCCCATCCAGACCCATCTGAATGTGAGGACTGATGGAAAAATACATTTAAATAAAGTTTAAATTAGACAGAAAACAGAAAATTACAAGGCAGCGCAGCTTTTGTTAACACTCCAAAATCATATATATATTTGCTCAATGACTTTTTTATTAACATTCACTCATACAAATACAGATTATCACAATCATCACTGAAAAACATGCAACACATACAAACATACAACATGTTGTGCTCCAGCAGAGCCCCATCCTCACTGTAACCATAGAAACAACAAGCACATGTCAACAAATTCAATGTGACAGGTATAGAGGGTAAAAAACAAAAACAAAAACAAGTGAGATTTACAAAATTTGACAAAAAAGATGAGGGAAAAAAAAAGAATAAATAAATAGTAAACAATAAAAAAAACAAGGTACCAAATAGTAAAAAGTAAAAAAAGGGAAAAAAAGAAAATTCAATAGTTCAAAAAATATCACATTAATAGCACATGGAGAATAAATAAAATAGAATAGAATAAAATAAAAATTACAATAATTTCAGAAATAATTCAAGGATTATAAAAAGAAAAGAACTGGATTAATATTACAAACCTGCGTTATCAGTGTCAATGACGGGGTTAAAAAGTGTTGCCATACCGCATAAAATCTCTGACCCTCCCGTAGAAAAGCTTTTTCGGACGGTTTATAACGTCTTTAATCCAAAACTTAAAGGTCAGTGGATTTTTTTTCTTCCATTTTAGCAGTAAAGACGTCGAGCTGGAAGAGATGTTGTAATATTTTTCTCCTGATGAAAACTTATTTATTTATTTAGTCTGGCTTTTAGTTAATGTCGTTCTCTCAATTATTATTTTATATCAATTCTGTTTTTTCTGGTCTTTGCACTTTTTACTTTGACGTTTATATCGTTTATCACCGCCTGTCTTTTGATTGTCTAATCTTGTTTTTTTGTTGCAGTTTGAGCTGCATTTCTTGTATGAATCGTGCTCTATAAAT
>NW_024625532.1:0-2684 GCF_008729295.1 Plectropomus leopardus
ACGTGTATGTATATATATATATATGTGTGTGTGTGTGTGTGTGTGTATCTATATAATTTTTTTTTGCAAAGAGGCATCAGTGTCACGTTTTCATTGCTACAGATGTGTTATTGATTCCCATAACAAGATTATGTCATTAGCTCATTCTCAAAGAGGTCAGAGGTCAGGGTTAGCTATCGAAAAACACTCTACTATGAGTTCAAAAATAGAAGATGGATGCCAGCATGGGGGCCACAGCACCTTTAAGTGCCAGCTGATTGATTACTTTTGACAGATGCTAAAGATTTACGCCTTTTGTTTGGGATGGCGGGTCAAATAACAGTCAATACTTCTCAATTACAGACATCCATCATGTTGCACATGAAGGCGTTTTTTATTATCAGGTGAAATTTGATTTAACACTCTAATATCATTATCTGATCAGGTTTGGTGTAAATCTTGAAAGCAGTTGTAATTTTTTGTCCGTATACCGTTAATTATGAATTAAAAAGTCTAATTTGTGTTTTATATACTGAGGTTGTGTCGGGTTCACATTTGAACTAATACTGGTTCCAGTTGGGGTACATGGAATTTGTTACTGGTACTAATGGTACCTTTATTGGGTACTTTACTTTCTCTTTAATAACAAAATTTATATTTTTGGACAAGCTGACATTGTAAATTAAAGACAGTTCTGCTCCTTTGCTATTTTCTAATCAAACAAGAGATCAGACGCCGAAGCTTTCACTGCAGATCAGCTCTGCCGCGATACGTTTTGGAGGAGGAGCCATAGAGCGCCGTGCTGTGAGGCAATAGTGCTAACCACGACGCCACCGTGCCGCCCTGTATTTAGGATTATTACAGAAAATAAGCTCTGCGTTTAACAAAGGTTTATGATACTTTGATGTTTTGTTCAGCAACATAATGAAGACCACTTTTGGGGGTTTTTGAAGCCTAAGTGCAGTTGCCAGAAGCAAAAAGCTATTGCCAGGCTATAATGAACTATGCTGCGGTCGCATCGCCACTGCTACGAGACCGTAAAGCCATGTTCACTGCTGCTTGATATGATGACATTTTGTAGGCTCATTTAGCCACTTGTTAGCAACCACCATTTTTGATATATAAAAACTTCAAAGTTTGCATATGGAGTATTTAGTGAAGTATTTTATGTCATAGAGCATCCAGATGCACACTCAGGTCCCAATGCTTGACATAGATGGATTTAACATTAATCTGTACCCTGTAGCACAGAGTGTCATACCTAACCCTAATATGTAGTCACCATACTGTTTCTAAATAGTTGCAGCCATGTCGTTCCCTCTCTTGAGTTGCAGAAAAGCTGGTGAAAATGAGAGAACTTAGTAATTAAAGCCTCAAAGCTTTGAATCGCTAAATGACGATGCTCAGTTCTGAATCTCTGAGCAGGTACACTTAAAAAAAACCTTTTGAAGAGCTTTCATTTAATCCCATCCAGCTGCACAACGCCTCTTAATGCAGTTGTGCTTACGATGCAAACAGCAAGGTGTGATAATATACAGGTGCACTGTATGATTGCAACACCGTTCCAACATCTCCCTCCTTCCTTACAGTGGACATCAACTCGGCGCTGCCCCTGCGTCTCCCTCCAGCCGCCATCCCCATGGACCTGCGCGTGGACCATCACCAGCAACAGCAGCAGCAGCAGCAGGTGTCCTCGCTCTCGCCGCCCGGTCAGCAGTCGTCCGGCCCGGGCCAGGCCGGCGGGGGCGTGGTGGGGGCGTCGGTACGCGAGCAGCAGCTGCAGCAGGAGCTGCTGACCCTGAAGCAGAAGCAGCAGATCCAGCGTCAGATCCTCATCGCCGAGTTCCAGCGGCAGCACGAGCAGCTGTCTCGCCAGCACGAGGCCCAGCTTCAGGAGCACATTAAGGTAAATCATTTACATTTCCGAAAAGTTAGTTGATAAGAACATTGGTGGAATGGTACTCAAGCAATTTTAGTTAAATTTTGAGGTACTTTACTTTAGTATTTCCATGTTATGTCACTTTCTACTTTTACTACACTAGAATTTGCATTCAAACAGTGTAATTTTAATCTTACAACTTTGATTTGACGGCCTTAGTTATTAGTTTGTTTGCAGATTAACATTATTGATCAAACTATAAAATATGATGTATTGTTGTTGCTTTAGCTACCAAACTCTATAACGCGTAGTTAAAATTGGCCGAAACCTTGACCAGCTTATGCATGAATTCATTCATTATTATCATTAAATAATATATTCATTATTTTAAAACGGGCAATTCTTTGTAACGAGTACTTAAAGTTTATTTTAATGTTCGTACTTTCACATAAATTCCTTTTTAAATGTGGGACTTTTATTTGCACACTTTTACAGAGCGAGATGTAGGATATGAGTCAAGCCTTAATTTTTGTTTTAACTTATTACATGTCCTTAATTTTGGTTTTGACTCAAGGATATCAGTTTTGGTTAATTTTGCTTTCAATAGCTCAACACTCATTTACCAAGAAATAACTGATTTAATTTGTTTTTTTTGGTCTGGTGCTCCATTAACTCAGTGAGCAACATTTCAAAGCGCTGTCCATTTGGAGGTGGTGAAATTTTATTGTTCTTTGTTGTAAATGTATTGTCTTTTATTGTAAATATTATTTTTTATTTCTCAATGAATATGACAACAAACTTAACCAAAAATAAACATCAAAAACTT
>NW_024625533.1:0-2027 GCF_008729295.1 Plectropomus leopardus
ATAGGTAGATAGATAGATAGATATGTATATTTTTTTATTCATATTTTTTTCTATGTATGTAATTTTTTTAAATTTACAAACTGCATATTCATTTAAAATTATTTGCTGCAAATCTTTAGTAGTTCAATATTTAAAAAACGTGTTTGTTTGTGAATTAAGTTATTGATTTATTGACTATTATGGCAGATTTGGTCCTTCATATATCACTGCGTATTATTTTTCTATGTATGTGATTTTTTTAAATTTAAAAACTGCATATTCATTTAAAATTATCTACTGCAAATCTTTAATAGTTCAATATTTAAAAAACGTGTTTGTTTGTGAATTAAGTTATTGATTTATTGATTATTATGGCAGATTTGGGCCTTCATAAATCGCTGCGTATTATTTTTCTATGTATGTGATTTTTTTTTAATTTAAAAACTGCATATTCATTTAAAATTATTTACTGCAAATCTTAAGTAGTTCAATATTTTAAAAAATGTGCTTGTTTGTGAATTAAGATTTATTTGATTATTATGGCAGATTTGGTCCTCCATATATCGCTGTGTATTATTTTTCTATATATGTGATTTTTTAAAATTTAAAAACTGCGTTTTCATTGAAAATTATTTACTGCAATTATTTCTCTCTGTCTTTAGTAGTTCAATATTTAAGAAATGTGTTTGTGAATTAAGTTATTAATTTATTTGATTATTATGGCACATTTGGTCCTCCATATATCGCTGCTGGGTTGCGAGGATCTGTGTCTTTTTTCCTTTTATTTCCATTAATTTTCTTCCTTTTTTTCACTTTTTACACAGTATGTATTTAGGATAAGGGATAAAAAGCTGTACGACATAATTTTTTGCCCAAAAAAAGTTTTAAAAATCATGTGTTAGATGAGTTTCAAAGGTTAGATGATTAGATCAAAGATGCCAATTAATTTAAAAACTGCATATTCATTGAAAATTATTTACTGCAATTATTTCTCTCTGTTTTTAGTAATTCAATATTTTAAAAAATGTGTTTGTGAATTAAGTTATTAATTTATTTGATTTTTATGGCACATTTGGTCCTCCATATATCATTTTCTTTTTTTCCACTTTTTACACAGTATGTATTAGGATGAAGAATAAAAGGCTGCACGACATAATTTTTTGCTAAAAAAAAAATCCAAAAATCATGTGTTAGATGAGTTTCAACATGGATTTTCCCAACTTAAATCCCCCCCTCCAGCAGATTCAAATCAGAACTCCCCGCTTCAGCTTTCAATACAATACAGTGTATTCATAAAAATATAGCAGTATGACAGGGAAAAAAAAGCTTCATGTCTTAACTGTTAATCTGCACATTACTGGCATCTTGTGACGGATTTTTTTTCGGAGGGGCGGAACAGATAAATAAATCTCTCCCAAGCTCGCAGCCGGACACATTACGGTGAGGACAAGACGGAAGCAGAAGCGGAGGGATGTGGCTGCTAGCGGTGTTGTGGCCTCTTCTCAGGCTCTATTTGTGCGGAATGAAAGTCCTCTTCTATCAAATGTTCAACAGGTCATTCAAGCTGCCAGGTCAGACCGATTTATACTCTCTAAATGTCTATAAATGTGTTTATTTTCCATATTTTTTTATGTTATTACCACCCGGTTTTATGGTTTCCTGTCCGGAGTGCCGAACATCATAAGAAAAATGACATTTTCCTAACAAATTGTCATATTTCTCGAATAATGAGCAAGTTAGAAGCATTTTGTGTTAATATTTTTTAAAAGTTAGGTATTCTGTTTAATTCGGCTTATATTTAATACACAGAAAACGTAAAGGTTTGAGTTTATACCATATAAAACTTCCAAAAACATAATGATGTGTAACATAATCCCTCTGAAATAAATCCCAAAATTTAGCGGAAAGAAACTAAATTGTAAACTCTATGTGTTTGTGCTCATGTAAATATTGAAATATTTGCTCTAATATTCAGTGCAAATAGGATTTTTATTGGCAATTTGAAACTTGGCTTTATTTTTTTATTTCAAAAATGTGAAAAGATGGCA
>NW_024625534.1:0-1132 GCF_008729295.1 Plectropomus leopardus
AGACACACATACAAAGCACTAACTTTCACTTTAAAAATACACACAAGTATTGATTAAAAAAAATTAAAAACGGAAAAATGATGGTGGAAGCGGTTATTTAATGGCTGTATGTCCAAACAACAGATGAACCGACGACCGCAGCGAGCTTAAACCCTTTTTTTGGTACTTTTTCCTAAAAAATATAAATAAATCAAATTCAAACAGTCTTTTTACCGAGTGATTTCGCTCGACTCAGTCATGTGTACATTACAAAAAAAAGAAAAAAGGCAGCAAACACTGTGCTGGAGCTGCAGGTGCATCCTGGCAGAGCTTCACACTGAAGATGATCAAAAGGAGCCAGATGTGTTGAGTTCATTTTAATGAGGAGCAGAAAAGGATCCAGACAGCTATTTGAAGAAGACTGCATGAAAAATGTCATTTTACTCACCGACAGTAACGCACAGCCTTAATGGCCCACTTTATTTCAGCTCCATTTTCCGTCCGGGATGTTCGGCTTTTCAGTCTGCCGCTTCATTATGTGGCTGAGAAATGCCGTCGGTGAGTGCGGCATTTCAAAAGCCGTTCTCCTGCCACATTTCACTCAGCTTATCAATTCAAGCCCTTATGACCCTCTGATATTATATGATTTTATCAAGACTCATCATGAATTCAACAGGCTATGTTGACTTTACTTTGGCCTAAAGATAATTCAAATATAAAACCACTAAAAATCAAACAGACTTCTTCTGTAAAGACTCCCTTTAGAAAATTAGTTAATATCATCAAGAACATGAATCACGTTTCCTTACAGTTTCACATCAGTTTCAGTTATGCACAAAAATTACTGATTTATTGTGCAAACATCTGAATTGACCGATATTTGCCTTGTTGACCGCCATCCGGCTAAAAAGAAGAGCTCATGAATCCCAAACTTAAATGAACGAGCAGCAAGAAGAAACTGATGTTTGACAAACTCTGTGATCTCACTGCTGTGTGACGAGACGGCGTAGACGGTTTTGGGACAAACAGAGGACTTCCCCGGGACGCTGTTGGGATGAAAAGACGCAAATTAACTCACTGGCGACGAGTCAGCGAATGCAACCTTTTGTTTCCCTAATAATGCGTCAAGGTTCAAGGTAGATTTATTTGTAAT
>NW_024625535.1:0-2303 GCF_008729295.1 Plectropomus leopardus
GTAATGCCAGTTTGTTCAGGTGTCAAAGGGTCAGTGGTGGAGTGTAACTAAGTACATTTACTCAAGTACTATACTTAAGTACAGATTTGAGGTAATTGAGTATTTTCTTTCATGTCACTTTATACTTTGTCAGAGGGAAATATTGTACTTTTAATATTACTACATTTAACTGCACACTTTAGTTTGTGTACAAATTGAGATTTTTTCCATGAAACATCTTTGTTATAAATTAATTTACCAAACAGTTTCTACAAGTACTGCAGAAACAATTAGTTGTTTAATCAATCAGTGGATGAACAGAAAATTAATTGCTAACTATTTTGAGAGAGAGAAGTCTTTTTGTGGGTGTTTTTTTAATTATCATTATTATTATTATCTTTTTTCGTTTTCATTTTTTAAATTTAAATTTTTTTTAGTTTTTATTCTTTTTTTCAATTTTTTATTTTTGTTTTGTTTTTTGGGTTTTGTTTTTTTGGTTGTTTTTTTTTTACAATTTTGAGTTTTGAGTTGTTTTTTTGTTGTTGTTTTAGGTTTTTTTTTCTTCTTTTCTTCATTGCATTTCTCTGAATATACTTACTTGCTTTGACTTGTGGAAAATTTCCAATGCAGTGCTTTAACAGAGTATTTGTGGCATTTGTACTTTTACTTTAGTAAAAGATCTGAATACTTTCCCCACAACCTAAGGGTCAACTTCAGTGTTTTGTCATTTCTATCCTGCATAAACTGCTCAGCTCTCTCCCTCTGAACTGTAGTTTTTTTAAAAAAAAATCTTTTTACTGTTACTGTAATCTGTTCACTTCTATATTTATGTTCTTATGACTTTTACAGCACTTTATTTTTCATGTTATCTTATTATTTTCTTTGCACCTCCAAACAACTCCCTCACATTAGAGCTGATTTTGCCCCTGACGCCTCCAAACATGATCTGCTTCCCTGTCTGTGTAACGTGAACTGGAAAGTATCCGCCATGTGCAGAACAACTGTTGAAAGTGAAAACAGGTTGTTCAAGATTTTCTGTTTCATTATCTCCACCGGCTCATCCTCATCCTCCTCCTCCTCCTCCTCCTCCTCCTCCTCCTCCTGCAGCCCGCTGCTGCTGCTGCTGCTGCTGCGGGCTGCTCCGCACTTCCTGATCCCGGTGTGACAGCAGCCGGAGGATGAGACGTGTCAACACTTTTTTTTTTGTTGTTTTTTACATGACAATAAAGCTTCCTGAACATGTTTCTGACATACTTCAACACGACACCGACGAACTCAGGCGACGGATGCGTTCATGAATATTGAAATGTCTCCTGTGTGTCCACTGGACTGATATGCAATGAATGATTTCAACATTTGCGCATCAATGAATTTCCACTGACTGTGCGCCACGGGGAATTTTTCTTTTTCTTTTTTTTTACGCGCACGGTTTTGCAGCGGCAGCATACGACACAAGGCTGAAATACGCACCAAGTGAAACACACACGTTGAAATACACAGAGAAGGAGCGTGCGTGTGTGCGTGTGCGTGTGTGTGTGTGTGTGTGTGTGTACTCACCGTTCGGTCCATATCTCTCCACATTGACTTTGACCTGCTCCAGAGTCAGCCCGGTGTTCTCGTTCACACCGAAGTTGTCCAAAACTTCAGTCGCCGATTTAGTGTGCGCATTTTCCATGGTGGCGGACTGGGCTTACAAGATCGGGTCGAAATGCATGTAGTTGAGTAACATCTACTGAGGCGGCGGGAGGGAGTGCGGTGCGGTGCGCTGCGGGGGAAGGAAACAGCAGTAATGTCCACCGATGCACGCCGAGTGTCTCTCTCTGTCACCTGTCCCCCCTGAAGAAGACCTCCGCGGACACACGCGCTGCTTGCTGCTGCTGCTGCTGCTCTCCGACCGACTGCTGCTGCTACTTCATCTCCATCTGAAGGTGTGCTGTGTGCGCGTCCGAGCGCGCCGCCTCTCCGCCGTTGAGCACTCCCTCCTGCGCTCTGATTGGCTGCGCGCACCTGAGCGCTGCCGCGTGAAAACACTTCAAACATCTTCCTCCTCAACAGGATGCATGCAGCTCCGCCACTGTTTTTTTTTCTTCCAACCTTTATTGAGAAAAACATTTGAAGACATATGCATTAACCCTTTGATGGACATCAAACTGATCCTAAAAATTGCAAAAAAAATAATAATAATTAAAAGGTGACAAAAAATATCTAAAAATTAATTGTAAAAAAGAGGGGAGTATTATTAGAAAAGTATCCAAAAATAGGGAAAAATGTCCAGAAAACGATATTCAGAATTATACACACACACACACACACACACACACACA
>NW_024625536.1:0-5783 GCF_008729295.1 Plectropomus leopardus
CGCCCATGCTGACACTTTCTAAATTTGTTTTTTTGCAATAACAGAAACAGTACAACATTTTTGCAAGTTTTGCCAAAGAGATATTTGGCATTTTGCAGATTATTAGTACTTTATTTTAATGATTGCAAAAAAACATATTTAGAAAGTGTCAGCATGGGCGGAACTTTTACATTGTAAAACCTTAGGGAGCTATTTTTATTTATTCATTTTTTATTTAAATTTTCAAATGACTATTTTAAAAAAAACATTGCAGGGAACTTTGTGTATATAATGTGGAAAGTCTCAGTTTTGAGTAAACATTTGCTAAAGGCATTTAACCAAAGTTTTGTGTTGGAGTTTGTTGTATTCCAAATTTTAAATAGTGACAGATTTTCATTTTTTATTGTAAATGCATATCGGTTCCAAATATTGGTTATTGATCCCATTAACTACTAATAATTGGTACCATCCCTGAAAAACCAGTATCTGTCAACCCCTAGTCACAGTCACACACATTTGAAGTGACTCAAAAAGCCTGTTTTTATCTGGTATTAACACATTTTGGGTTATCCAGTCACGAGTGGACAGCTGTAAATACAAGTTTAGACGACCAGCAAGACGCATTGTGACTGCGCTCCATCTCAGTGCAGCGGTGCACCCATCGACACAGCAGACAAAATAAACAGCAATGTTGGTCTAATGGACAAAAGCTATGGTGGCTTTGATAAATAATAACCTGCATGGACAGTAATGTTCACAATATGATTCTATTGAAGCTTGAATGACATTCAACAGATTGCTTTGTCTCCATCTCCCTTTATTTGTTTGCGTTTGTAGTAGACATGTCGTTATACCTTGCAGCTTAAATTTAGTGGCAGATCTGGTATATCTGGCTACAAAACCCATCAAAAGCTGTGCAGACTCTGCCAACTCGGCACACTGCCAGCATGGAAATAGTGCACACCAAGTGATCCACCCACTCAAACTACATTACTAAGTGTTCTGGGCCACATATGGCAACATTGTTTCAGTAGTGTGAACATCAATGTGTCCTTGGCCACCCTGCATGCAGCTGTACATTTAGATAAAATGTTGCTTATTTCAGATAATAAAGGCTTCAAGTGTGCATACAGCACTAAAAACCTTCCGCTGGTTAAAAAAAAAAAAGTAAATATAAATGATTCAGGTCTTTGTTTGCATATAAAGCAGATCTGATCATTAGTGTACACTCGATGCACATGGAGACGCAAACTATTACTAGATGTTAGCACACAGACATAGAGCTGTCCACTTTTGATCGGATCACCTGAGACGCATGTTAATGCCAGGCGTAAACAGGCGCAAAGTGACATGGCCAAAAGAGTTTGTAATGTATGACATAATGTAAATAAAATTATGTTCAGAACTCGTAGTGTTGGTCCTTTTATTATCTAGATGTCTTGACACTCAGCCTCAACCTAGTCAGCACCTTGCATTTCTGCTCCCCCACCTTTGTTGCATGAATGTTTGTTTGTGTTAAGTTTGAGGTGTTCACCTTACACACCCATGCACACACCCAGTGTGCACAATAAGGAATGTGAAAGATTGTAAATTGCTTTGCACTGCTCTGAAAATACTGGTGCTCCTTGAATACAATCCAACAACCAGACATCTTGTAATTAGTCTGGATTGCAGGTTCGTGTGGACCTGACAGACTGCCAGTTTATTGCTGGTGATAACATTAAAAGCTCAATTTAGTTATGTCAAACTTTACAAGTTTTGCTCTGAGTTGTGACTCCATCTGCTGGATAAAAGTAAGCGTTACAACCTGGATGTGAGCTGTGGGGGCCGTGAAGTTGGTGCTCTATTGAAAATGACAAGGAACAAAGGACAAATAAAAACCTCTACCAAATCATCACCTGTTATTTTCAAGTTAAATTTTTAAGAGAAAGAGTCTACGGATTTTTTTCAAGATAAAGTGTTCCCATGATGCATTATTATCCATAAAAATTACATATATTTTTGAAAAAATAATCTTGACTCCAAGTCCACCTTCCGGCTTTTTTTTCCCCCTTGCTTTTATGAGTTTTCAGCCACATATAAATTATCCTCTGATAAAGGCCGTGAAATTCTGTTACTGATTATTATGTGAAATTGCTTTTTCCGATGTCATCAACATTAGATGTCTTACAATATTCAAACCTAATATATGTTTTAGTTGTATAACGTTGTGCGTATTTATCCTGAAGATGTTCACTGACATTATTTTCATGCACACAGATTGTCTATGGGTGGTGCTAGTGCACTTTAATACTTTATGCACACAAAACAAGTGTTTGCCTACAGCATTCTGGTCACTGGCTGTGAAATTAGATCTTGTGAGCAGATCTCTCTTTTTCATCATCACCAGTCTAGCAGGCCTATTACCACCTCTCAACAAGCTTTTGACAAGACCTGAAGAAGTCCCTTTTCCCTGTAGCACTCCATCAGTGGCTTGATGAGAAAGAAGGTGGAGAGGGTACTGGAGAGGGATCATGTGAACTTAGGATGACAGACAAATACAAAAATAAAACATATTTGCTGTGCTTCATCTCTCCCGGAGGTATAGAGTATAGCATTTCCCGACAGTGCATGTGCTGGTGTAGCTGTCAGTGCTCAAAAAGTACAAAGAATATTTCTTAGCAGAGATTTAAAGAGATGATCCAGGACTTAATGTGATAGAGTATTACATTAACAAGAAAAAAAATTATGCTAACTTTTAATGGTGGTGCTTAATTGCCTGTGCATTAAACTTAAATCTAATTTCAAAACACTCTGTTCCAAGTCATATTTTAAGTTAATGGGAAGGTATTACATTAAGTTAAATTGAAATCTTTCATTAGTCGTTGGATAGCTTTTGTATTGCACACACAGATGCCAAACTGATATCGATACTCTCTGTATAAACTTTTTTTTTTTTTTTTTTTTTTTTTTTACATTGTACTAGACCCAGATAAAGAAAAACATCCTCACATATGAGGTTTGGGACACCTATCATAGCAAAAGTGGCAGTCATATCATCATCTACAGGCTATTTCATAAGACTGACCAATTGCTGCAGCCCCAAAAAGAGACAGAGAAAAAGATTGCGCGAAAGGCCCGCTACCAAGTCCCCTTTTTATGTCACCTTTGCATTTTTACACAGAACAAAACAAATCCCTCTAACCTCTTGTTTAATTCTACTTTAATTTTTCTCCTTTGTTCGACATTATTATTTGGCTTTAATCTTTATTGTCTCTGGGGTTTCTTGCCTCTGCTTTGCTTTGTTTGTCAAAGCACTTTGTAAATGCTGTTTTTAAAGGTGCCATATAAATAAAGTTCTTATTATTATATTGGCTGGGTAAACACAGCAACAATTTATGTCTCCTCCACATGTACTCTATTGCTATTGGTTGAGGTAAGGTATTACATTAAGTTAAATTGAAATCTTTCATTAGTCGTTGGACAGCTTTTGTATTGCACACACAGATGCCAAACTGATATCGATACTCTCTGTATAAACTTTTTTTTTTTTTTTTTTTTTTTTTTTTTACATTGTACTAGACCCAGATAAAGAAAAAACATCCTCACATATGAGGTTTGGGACACCTATCATAGCAAAAGTGGCAGTCATATCATCATCTACAGGCTATTTCATAAGACTGACCAATTGCTGCAGCCCCAAAAGAGACAGAGAAAAAGATTGCGCGAAAGGCCCGCTACCAAGTCCCCTTTTTATGTCACCTTTGCATTTTTACACAGAACAAAACAAATCCCTCTAACCTCTTGTTTAATTCTACTTTAATTTTTCTCCTTTGTTCGACATTATTATTTAGCTTTAATCTTTATTGTCTCTGGGGTTTCTTGCCTCTGCTTTGCTTTGTTTGTCAAAGCACTTTTTAAATGCTGTTTTTAAAAGGTGCTATATGAATAAAGTTATTATCTGTTTTTAAAGGTGCTATAAGAATAAAGTTATTATTATTGTTATTATTATTATTATTATTAAATGGGTGATTACAGACAGCATGCTGGAATTGCTGAATAAATCAGTCAATGCTGAATCATCATCAGTCTTTAGTACGACAGAAAATATATGTGTCTGTCTGTATGTGTGTCTTTATACACAATAACAATGGCATAACATGGCAATAACAATCATTTACCTTCTCAGTTATAATGCAAATGATCTCGTCCTCTTCCTGAAGTGTAAGGAACTCCGGAATCTCATTGTTCCCCCAAAATGTGGCTGCTCTTTTTCCTCTTTGATTTAGCTGCTGACTGCTGCTGGCTGCTTTGTAAGTCTTCCTCAGGGGATCGCACACATAACACCAAAGTACTGCAACAATCAAGAACAGAAATATAGAATTAAACCTTTTAAACGCTGCATTCAGATGCTTTTCACAAGTTTTTCAATGTCTTGACACTTGAGCAATTTGGCAGTTGAGCAATTGGTTTGATTCCTTACATAGGAAGAAAAGGCAATGACCAACTTGGTATACATATATATGTATGTGCTTAAAAAACATAATTAATTTCCTGATATTCGGTTATGGCTTTTGGTTTTGGTGTGCCACATTTCTGGTGGTGCCACTCTATGTAAATCGTAGAACAAACTATAAAAAAAATATAAATAGATCAAATTCTGAACTGATTATGGCTACATTTTGTAATCTAGTCACACAATGCTGGGATTATAGTTTCTACAACACAACCTTCTTCGGCATTTCCCAGTTTCATTGATTTTCTCTTTAAATTCACTTGAATGGCATAGTCTAGTTTTTAGTGAGGAAAAAGAGAGATGACAGACAGCTTAGCGGGAATTAAAAAGTGCGTGAGAGTGTGTTGACAAATGGAGGGTAAAATGAGTGTCATGGGAGGCGAAGTGTGTGGCTGTTTGTGTTTCAGATGGTATTCTAGAGAGGGTGTTATTGTCCCTCAATGTCTAATGCTGTGGCTAAATTGTGATGAATAGCTTGCTGGAGTGTGTGTGCATGCGTAGACGCTGACTGTCTATTCCCTGTTTATTTTGTAGCAAGCTGTGTGTGATCGTGTGCAACAGCAGTGCTGGTGCGCGTGGCTGAGAAGTATTTTCAAAAGAGACGATGGGGATGGTGACTAGAGGAGATAATGTGCAAGAGAGGCAAAAAGACAGACAGCAGCAGAGAGGAGGAGAAGGAGTTAGGGAGAGTTCATATTGACTGCTATGATTGATCTGATTTTCCTAATTGGCACGTAGACCTCAGAGCCTATGTCCTTCGCCTATATTGAGTGTGTGCTCACTGAGTGTCATGTTTAATAAGCTTCCTGATTGGCTTTCTGGTTGTGTGATTGTGCCCTCTGGCTACAGGGTGTCTGCAAAACAGGAAGGGGAGAGAAGTAGAGAAAAAAAGACTAGATTTACACTGTGTTGAAGATAGGGGAAGCAGAGTAATAATATCCCCAACATCCAAAGCACTACTCTACTTTCTTTCTACTGAACTACACCTGGCAACTGTATCGCTGCGCAGAAGGAAGCCTGCATCTACTCATGGACAAGAGGCTCGTGCTTGTGACAGCACAAGGTGTAAACAATAATGGCATCCTCCTCGGCTGAGCTGTAACATGAGCAAGCTCAGTGGTGAGCTAGCAATTGAAATCACAACCGTTGAGTGTGTACATTTAAGGCAAGAGGTCACTGAAAATGATGTTAAAGGATTTTCATAGGGCTCTTTTGCACAAACTAACAACTGTGAATATTATGACAGGATGTCCAAGACACACTGAAACTGGTTCGCTGTTCCTAAATGAGTAAGCTATTGAAATCAAAT
>NW_024625537.1:0-1850 GCF_008729295.1 Plectropomus leopardus
ATGTATTTATTTTTAGATAATTAATTTAATTGTATTCTGTAATGTAATTTTAATCTTAAATGATTATAATTAGGAAACATTTGGACATTTCACCCTTTCTTAAAAAAATATTTTCTAATAATCCTCCCCTCTTCTTTAAGATTAATTAGATCATTTTCTTGTCACCTTGTACTCATTTCTTGTTATTTGAGGGACATTTTTTGTCATGTTGGTCAGTGCCTTTTTCCCCTTATTTTTTGAAAATAAATAAATGAATAAATAAAATAAAATAAAACAAGCTGCTCGGGTTTCAAAATGTCAAATAGCTGTGTCAAACAGGCATCTGAATGTAACACAAGAAAAAGGATGAGGATGGAATGAAAGTCCCCCATCAGAATCAAATGTTAACATATGACTGAAACCACTGGTTCACAAAGATACCATCAGGTGACATATAAAGACTGCAAAAGTCACCTGGCTGTGAGGATTTGTGCTGACAAGAGAATTACAAGATGTCTACAAGGCTAAAAAACACACGCCGGCTGTCTGCGGTGACAAACAGGAATCCCAGAGATTATGAGCTTTTATCAAGCTTAATCACTGCAGGATACAGATGCAGTCAGATAACGGCATGTAATCCTACAGACAGGTGATGCTAAAAAAGCTTTCTCCAACACCTTGGAAGGGGAGACTCCTTCACTCATGTCAGCGCGGATCCATAAAACCAGCGAGCGTAGCTCCATAACCCCCGGGTGCAAACACTGCGCCGCATAGAACAACGAAACAGTTCAAAGCTTGCATGGGATCAAAGTGTGTGATTAGCAGGAGACTCATTTACTCATTTCGAGCAGAGCCAGGTGCCTTTGTTATTCTTTTCATCATCCATTACAGGTTACCATTAACCGCAAGCACAGAAATCATTCCCAGATCAAAGGCCGGGATTACAACAAACCCATATTAGAGCCCGTAAAAAAATACTTTCAAAAGCAATGATGGAAAAAAAATGCATGTAATACTAAATGACTAAATGCATATTAAATTAAGCACTCTGCATTCAGATGCTCCACAAAACCCTGTAATGATTGGACATGACCTCATACGTAGACGCAGCATTGTTGTGCAGTGTGAACAGTTTTTGGCACCTCACTGACAAAAGGATTCACATTTATATGTTAAACATTTAGCTGATCCCATTACAGCATGTGCACAAACACAATACACAAGGGCAAAGACGAGGTTCACATTTCGTCAGACTGCAGGAGTGAGGAGTAACAGCTCATTTATGCTCATTGTTAGATACATATATGGACATGGACTAAGCCTGCTGTCTATACTTTGGGTTCCCTTCAACCGCATTTAGTCATGTTTTCTGATAACGTACGAATACAGTCGAAACACTGCAGTAGTGGTAGCAGTGGCAGTGGTGGCACTATTGTGGGCAGGGTAGGCCGCTCCGAGATACGACCATAGGACTGAGCAAAAGTGAGAATGGGCTGGTCCACATGTACAGATGTATTTAATGGCCTCAGACCACCGCCATCTACAGCACTAGATGGCCTCCTTCACCATCACTTTAGACTACGCCCTCTAGTACTGTCTCGTAAATGTATCTATACCAATGTAAAGGAGGCACAGCAACAGTTTGCATAGCCAGACCCCCTTGTGCTGTGCCACTGCTGAAGAAGGGTCTGACTGAACCCATCATAATTCCGCATTAATTCCTCTAAAACCTGAACAAATAGTCATGATTTCTTTTCTTTCCTCCTTTCCTATGAGCAACAGAAGAAGAAATGACCCAAAAATCAGCCAAAATAAATGAACTAAAAATGAGGAGGAGGGAGGGAAGGAAGGAAGACAAAAAGGAATAATAA
>NW_024625538.1:0-1066 GCF_008729295.1 Plectropomus leopardus
TTACATTTTTACGTCCTGCTGCTGTTTGTCGTCCCCAACGTGTGAAGCTGTCAAAGCAGCCGACAGGTTTGTGTCTTCTTCCTCCTCATTGTCCCGCGTGTCTCCCCTCAGGACCTCGGCTGGACATGGACCCCGACATCGTGGCCGCTCTCGACGAAGACTTTGACTACGACGACCCCGATAACCTGCTGGACGATGACTTCATCGTCAAAGCAAACACTGCGAGCGGAGCGCAGGACGCAGAGTAAGACAGGAAATATGAATACGTGATTTCCTTAAATCAGCTTTTGAAAAGTGGTGACTCGAGTTTTGTGGCGATTTGTGGTTTCCAGAGGTGACGAAGATGAAGATGATGATGATGATGAGTGGGAGGACACAGACTCTGAGGGCGACTTTGACTCTGAGGGCGGGTTTTCGGGCGATGAGGACATGGGCGGCCGCACTCGAGAGTTTCTGTTTATGGACGAGGAGACGAAGAGTCGGTTCACAGAGTACTCGATGACGTCGTCGGTGATGAGGAGGAACGAGCAGCTCACCCTGCTGGACGACCGCTTCGAAAAGGTGAACGCTTTTATTAAAAACACATTTTCATAAACTGAGACGGCGACGGAGTGTAACTAAGTACATTTACTCAAATACTGGAGTATTCATGTTTTATGCAGCTTTATATTTCTCCTCCAAATCATCTCAGAGGAAAATTTTTTACTGCGTTTGTCTGACGGAGAACATTTTAAAAACGTGTGCGTTGTGTGACTGCAGGGAATTAACGTTACATTATAGAACATTTAAAGAATAGTTTTTAAAACTAGTGAAACAAAATAAACTTTGTCATTCAAGACTGGACGAGTGAAGGCTGCACAGTAGAGCGAACCTGTGTTTACTTTTGATTTATTTAAATGTATGTAATTTGAATTAAATTGTATTTAATTATTCAAAGTGCTTTAGAATAGAATAGAAATACTTTATTAATCCCGTGAAGGAATTTTTTTTATTATGGCAGCAAATAAGAGCAGAAACTGAATAAAATACTCTTAAAAGGCAAAATAATGCAATTTTAATACAAAGG
>NW_024625539.1:0-1312 GCF_008729295.1 Plectropomus leopardus
CAAATTTTTTGCTAATTTTTGGGTCATTTCTTGTAGGGGTCGACAGATTACCAGGGCCTAGATTTGGTATTTTGCCAATTATCTGTATCTACATTTTACTTTTATGATCCCTGATAAAATTCATTATTGAAAAAGTGTGCGTTTTACATTCAACCAACACAGGGAGGGCAGTCTGCGACACATGCAAAGAAAGCATCAGAAACTCTGTAAAACTTCAGGGGGGTGTTTTCATTCATTCATTTTTTATTTAAATTTTCACAGAGGGAAACTTACTGTATATGGTGCTGAAAGTTTCAGTTTTGATTAAACATTTGTTTCGTGTTGGAGTTTGTTATATTCCAAAATTTTGACAAAAATATTGTCATCTTTATTGTAAACACATATTGTTTTCAATTATCGGTTATAATAATCTGTATCGGTATCGATCCTGAAAACCAATATCGGTTAAACCCTAATTTCTTGTGTAGTTGCTAATTGCCTTCTTTTCATGTTTTTGAATGAAACCAAGATCCCCCCGCCCACACACACACACACCCACACACCCACACACACACACACACTTGTTGCTTCAGTTTAAGCAACTAGTTTCATTTCATTTAAGATACTTGATGTTGCTGCACTGTTACTGAAGCCACCTGCAACAAGGTTTTGTGAGAAAAAGCAGCACTCAGAGAAGAATATATTACTGATTATGACTAGTCACATCATTGGCTATGATAATAGTGAATTTAGGAAGTGAAACAGAGCTGTTGCGTTGAGTTATTGTGGTTTATAGCAGGTTCAGAGACCACGGTTTGGACAGTGAGTTAAGCTAAAGTGTTAGCTTGCGGCTAGCAGCGTCCGTTTATTTCTATGGTCAACGATGCTAACAGGCCGTTAAACGGTTTACTGACCAGAGCTGCTTCACATTCAACAGGTTTTAACTCACAGTGAAGAAAAGCAACAAGTTAACGTCCACGTTTTGGTAAAAATATAAAGTGTAAAGCTGTCAGTATCACTTCACAACCGATCCCGTTAGAAGTAAAGCAGATTAAAGTTTACAGCTGCTGTTTTTCTCACCTGTGTCTTCACTGTCGGAGCTCATAACGTCGTCAGACACACTTCACCTGACGATAAAGAAAACACGCATCCATCAAAAAAACCCAAAACCTGTACGAGTCATGTTGTGCAGCAGAAGCAGCAGAGTTTAGGTGTGGAAATGATCAGCTCGGTGTCAACTTCAGGAAACAACTTTCCCCGGTCTGAGCCTGCGGAAACACGTCAACCTCCTTCCTGTTCCCGCATGCCTTTCCCTAACGCGTCCACGGAGCGC
>NW_024625540.1:0-1857 GCF_008729295.1 Plectropomus leopardus
ATAAAGTTTACTTATATAACACTAAAAACTTGATAAAGTGCTGTACACTTAAAAATCACAAAACACAACACAAAAGAAAAATAATACTAATAAATAAAGTACAGTCCCACAATACAGAAGCTAAGCTAAGTCCTGCTGTGGCCACAGCAAAACATATTTTAACCACCTAAAAAATTTAGATAATTTTAAGTGTTGACTATATTTGAATGTTGTCTCCTCTTTAGCTTCCCTAATAGCTGATGGAGGCAGCAGTAGAACAGCAGCTCCGCTGTTCAATGGAGTAAAACGAACGTTTTTCTCTCATTTTGTGCACATTTTGTGTGATATGAGTGTGCACAACATCAAAGCAGACCCTAATGGTTAAGGCACGTATAGATCAGTTATAATAACCTTTTTACTACAAATTTCCAGGGTCATGAGATCACGTTTCTCACATTTCAATAACTCATCAAGTCTGCATTTATAAATATAAGTGAGACATAAATAAATGGCCCTACATAATATAAAGTGCAGATGCAACACTGGAGAGGAATAAATACTAATTAAGGAGGATTTTTCCCAACTTGACCATCAAAATCCAGTCATGAAAAAAGCTTCAAATGATTGTTTACAGCTGTCACTGTTCATCTTAAAATAAAATCAATAAAGCAAAACTTTGAGGAATCATAATCTCCATAATTAGACGTATGCTCACCCAGCCAGGCTGGAAAGGTGGTGCAGCTGGAGAAGCCCTGGTAGGCGCTGCAGAGGGCAAAGAGACCCTCGCTGGACCCCTCGCTCTCAATGAGCCACTGAGGCGAACAGAGACTCATTGTGTACAACACAAACTCCACAGACAACAGCGTGCTGAGGACCGTCACTGGATTCCTCATGTTATGATCATTAATTCTTCTTTGCTGGAAGAAGCTGCAGTCGCTCCAATATATGTATATATATATATATATATTTTGTTTAAATGCATAGATGGATCAAAATAAGCCTAAAAAGTGTCAGCATCCACAGAAAAACCTCTTAAATCCACTGAAAGCTGCTGTACTCTTCACGAGCAGGTGTGACTGAGTGTTGACCCTGCGATGGAGAGCGAGGTGAAGCTGATAAACAGATAAAAAAAATAGTCCATTGGTCTTTCTCTTGACGACAGACTCACAGCAGGTCACTGGGAGATACTTCCCCTGACAAATATCAGCTTCTGTCGTAACACAGTTGATATGATTAATGTGATACGCTGAAGCAAATACTGACTGTTTGCATCTGTTGCAAAGCCATTGTTGACCAGCAGGTTGCCATCAGTGATTAACACGCTGATTTGTTGAATGTTTTACTCGTTGTCCTTTTGAATGGAGTGACAGCAGGTTTTTAATTTTCCATTGACTGGAAAGCACAGCGGGAGGAAACCAAAGTTTGCATCAGATCTGTGCGTTATTTATGAATATAGCGAAAAACTGAAGAGATGCTCTGAAAGTTTCGGCTCTTGACCTTTTTTTCCAACAACATCTTTCTGCTTGAGCGCCTCCACCATCACTCCACGCACACACACATTATGCACAGGTATTCCTCATCGGTGATGTGTGTCAGATTTCGGGGATTTTGTTATGCGACCAGCTGAAACTTCTCTCGGTTAGACATCCTCTGGTTTTTGGCAGGAGTTGCAGAAGCTTTTGCTTATTTTCAGTTGATTTACTTATCATTTTTTAAATGTTTTTTTGTTACTATTTTTTTTAGCGATTTGTTGTTAAATTTCTCGTTGCCCTCTTCCCGTGTTTTTGTGAGAAATTAAACGATTTTGCTGGTATCAAATTGATCAAAAATATATTGTTTAAGAGTTACTTAGATAAAGTAGACATAATGCTACTTACC
>NW_024625541.1:0-1350 GCF_008729295.1 Plectropomus leopardus
GAATGTTTATCAAAATAGTTGTCAATTAATTTTCTGTGAATTAACCGATAATTAATAATAATAAATTATTACAGGTGTATAAACTGATCTGTAATTTAATTCATAACAAAACATCATATTTTAATATTATTTAATCTTTATCATATTATCATATTTTAATCTTAAAGTGTAAAGTAACTAAAGCTGTCAGATAAATGTAGTGAAGTAAAAAGAACAATATTCCCTCTGAGTTGTAGTGGAGTAGAGTTATAAAATTCAAATGGCATGAAAGAAAATACTCAAATTAAGTACCTGAGATTTGTACACATACAGCTAAAAATAACATTTGTGACCCTGCTGTGTTTTATCCTCTAGCGTTTTTTTATATTTTCTGTCTTTTATTTCTTTACAGAAAGGATACAGGGGTTCTATTAAAGACTTTCCTGGGGCCGATCCACTCAGGGATGTTGAGGTTCTTCGAAAAGCCATGAAGGGTTTTGGTCAGTAAACTGTGTTTTTGAATATTTTATGAGCAGTTTATTGTTTTGCAAATGATAAATTGATTCTGACATATTTCGAACAGGCACTGATGAAAACGCCATTATTGAACTTCTGGGAAGTCGTACCAACAAGCAGAGGGTTCCAATGGTAGCAGCCTATAAAACCACTTATGGAAAGGTATGTTTTCTGCTATTTGTTTGACTTTTTTTGTGTGTCTTTTACAGTTTAACTTCCTTCTGTAATCTGCTCCTTCTTATTGACCTTGTATGGCAGCTGCTGTATATTTAGCCCGACTTTGCTCTCATGGTTTTTTGTTTCGCGTTTTTTCCTCTTAGGATTTAATCCACGATCTGAAGTCTGAGCTCACTGGAAACTTTGAGAAACTGGTTCTCTCTATGTTGAAGAGCCCTGCACACTTTGATGCATCTGAATGCAGGGAGGCTATAAAGGTTGGAAGCTCGAGTTGTTGTCTCAGCAGATGCTTCAGTTTTGGTTTTGTAGGCCAAACCACACTGTGTGGCTCATCATGTGATGGGAAAATAAGAGCAAAAAGGAAAGTCCTCTAAATGCAAGTGAAGGCCAGACAATCTTAGACCTGAGTCATGGCTGAAGACCTCTGACTGTTCACCATTTTAACTCTATGTAGCAGGTGTGTCTTTGAGTATATTGCTGAGGCTGTTCTGTATTTTTGCAGGGTGCAGGAACTGATGAAGCGTGTCTGATTGAGATTCTTTCATCACGCTCCAATGCAGAAATCAATGAAATCACCAGAATCTACAAAGCTGGTGAGTTCTGAACTTATTTTTTTTGGGTTATTTTTCCCCCCACAGTTTTGTTTAATGAAGTATTCAGGGCAGAAACAAATCAGTT
>NW_024625542.1:0-5368 GCF_008729295.1 Plectropomus leopardus
ATAATATCTGGAGATCTTTCCCTATTTTATTAATTATTATTATCTTCATATAATTTTTTCTCTGTCTCGCTCATGGGAAATCTCTTGCCAAGTTGCTCATTGCCTTTTTAGCTATGTTTTTGAAATAAATCAAACCAATTTGCTCAGGTTTCAAAGTTTTAAATGCATGTGAAAGGCCTCACAAGAAAACCAGTGTTGTTCCAGATTCCAAAGGGTTAAAACTGAGCAGAAAGAAAAATCTCAGAATGTCAAATATATATAGTGTATAAATGCACAAAAGAAAATACTATATACAAATATTATACATGCATTTTTTCCCCAACTGAATTTGTCAAAGGAGACATTTGGACATCTGACTAGGTTTTTTTAAATGTAAGTGTGTTGGAAAGTATTACTTCAGTCTTGAGGAAGTAGGATCTTGTGACTAGGTCCCAAACAATGCCAACATGCAACTGTAGAACTTATGGAAATACAATTATTTTGCACAAACATGTCAGCACAAAATGAGCATAAGTGAGCTCTAGACGTTTAAGTGGGCACAGATTACTTTTACTGGTGGTATGTATTATTTATTTTTTAACATGCTGCTTTTTTTTAAACTGTGTTTTTTTTATTATAGATTTTTAGGTTATTTAATATTAAACAATAATTATTTTTAAGCTCTATTTTAGCTAATAACTTTTATTCTGTATGCTGCTGGACCTGGGTAACGAATTGTTTTCAACATGTTTGAATGAAAATAAACTGAAACTGAACTGAGCTGAACTGATTCTGCTTTTACCTGAGAACCATTCCCAAACAGGAAAACTTTGGTTTATGCCAGAATTTTTGTAAAAACACGAGTTTCAAGAAGAAATTTTTCCTCAAAGCTACAGTCAGTAACAATTATAAAATTTCATTTTTTGTTATATTTGCCTGAACTGTCACAATATCCACATGGCATATGATGGATTTCCAAAAGGAGAAATATATATCTACAGTATCTCTCTCTATATAATATCTATTGCTGTTAAAATGCATTTATCAAGGATGTTGCTATAGGTAATGTTACAGGACTTTGAATGGGGTGTTTGGATCCTGATTCTTAATGGGACAATAGAACATCAAGCTTGCAAGCAACAGCGCAGACTCATTCACCTTAAATTGCCTTGCAGTGATGTCAGAGCAGATTTTTGTTAAAATGAACATGTGATGAGAAATTTGCCACACCCAAACCAACACATACAACTCTCTTCAGTCACTTACCATCTCTCATCCTTATCATCTTTTTTTGGCATTATGTCACCTATTAGTGAGAAAAAAACAATATGCTGTTCCATTCTGCTAATGTTAGTTACTGTGGCTTTCTTGCTGAACTCCTTCAGTGTATTTACCACTTAGCAGTTCACATTACATAAGAGAATTTAATGGACACATTAGCAAGTGAGAAATGGAATCTGGCAGACTCTTCATAGCCATGGTGATGACCTTGGTAGAAGTAAGTAGATGTTGGCATTGTGATAAATGGTGTTATGTGTGTAACATTATACACAGATCTGGAGAGGCGCCTCATTTCTCTAGGTTCTGCATTCACACAACCATGGGCAATGTGAAATGTAATGTTCTCCCCAACAAAGACACTACAAAATCCAGTGAGGAGGTTTCTACTAAACAGACATTTATTGAACTTAAATATGTTTTGCAGTCTAAGTTTCGCCTTTATTTGCCCCAAACTTTATGCAGTATGAGTGTACTGGAATTAGCTGTAGCTAGCTAAGTAGGTAGCCTGTTTTGTTGAGTGTCAGTGTGTATACTGATGTCAGGTCAGTCTAACTGATCGAAGAATCACCAGAAACTCCAATTCTGTCTGTTATTTTTCATCAGTTTTTCTCCCTTTTCCTCATGTTTCTGTTAGTTCATGAATTCCATTCATAAACTTCAACATATATGTTCATTTTTCAGCAAATTTGGAACATTTTCAACTTGTGCAGACACATCTTTGCCCCACATCTTTACATTGACGTTACTGGCAATGCAGCCTCTAAAATTAAATCTTTAGCATGAACACACTTTAACTAATGAATATTGTTGACTACTGTGCAGCTTCACCCTTTATATTCTGCTGGTGTGCTACATGGTATTGGGGATACTGGGTCTTCCTTGTTTGGATCTCTTGGTTTGGGGTACTATGAAACAGGATCTGCTTTTGTTGTTGATGAAACAAATCATAATAATAATACTGAGCAGTTAAGCATAATAACAGAACAAAGGGGTTTTGTCCAGTGCAGCTTTTATGCCCCATTGTGCTTCTGGCCTCAAAGTATCTGCTAAATAAAATGAGCACACACACATACATCACCATTTTTGGCAGCTGTTTCAGACATTGTGGGTTGAGGACTTTATGACTTTGAACAGAAACCAGTCTGCATGGAGAAATGACTGAATTGTAGATTGCTTTGGTTTTATTGTGCTGGTGATGGTGGCCTACAATCATACTTCCTACCCTAGGTCATAGAGCGTTTGGTTATAGCATTGCCCAATTCTCTTGTAATTCTTGAGGCTGCAGTTTAATCTATTTTCTACCCTGACAGTCAGCTTCTATTTGCTACCACGGTTCACCTGAGGCAGTGCAGTTTGGCTCATTGTTTCGAAGAGATTTTGTTCAGTAAACATCATACACCCAGTGCTCAATTGAGGCAAAAATGTACCTTCAGTTGTAGGGTCATATAACAGTCAAACTAGGCAATGTATCCTTATACAACAGTCCATGTAATATTCCACGAATCAGCACTGCAGGAATTACGTTACACCCTCAAAGTGAAGTTAGGTAACTAATGGAAAGTTACCGAGGTAAAGTCAAAGAAAAGAAACATGGGTGGAGGTCTTTAGGTTTAGACAAGCAAGGTTACTGTGGATAGTTAAAGGAAAAGTGACAACGTAACTTAAATTGACTCAAAGTTCACATGGTACGGTCTCCTGGGGGAAAAGTCCCGAAGAAAAGTCTCATATTTTGTGACCACCACCCCAACCTGCCTCCTTACTTGATTGCTCGGGACTTTCTTCTTTACTCCCGTCACTTGACTGGTCACATGATTGCAGCCTTCCAAAACACACATGGTTTGACCAAACATTGGCTCATCTTTATGCAGGATATATATCAATTTTATCACATTACTTTTTATAGGAAAATGAGAATAGCCTGAATCAAGATACATCATGTAGTGTGCATTTTGCATTTTGACTTTAAGCCGAACATCCATTTGTTAATATGAAATACAGCCAAAAGGTATGAAGGGTTTGAAAAACCTGTTGTGTTTATGACTAGCTCTCTTGCAAGTCAGGACAATTTGTAATCTAGATAATTATTACTTTCTTCATGCGGCTGTAAAAACACATTCTGTAGTGACTGCCAAACTTCTCCTCTTTCTCCCCGCTGACACATATAATGCTAATTGTCATTCAACTTGATATAGCTCGCTTGCGTGGCTGCATTTGTAATTGTGATCTAGTTATTTCAAAGACCTTTTTCATGTGCTGCTCCTATTATTGTACCACCCCTGTGGCTCTTTTTTAGCAGTCTCACACCATTACTGTAAGCAGACTACAGCCATCTGTAGTGCTTTGAACACAGACTCTCCTTCTCCGCCAGTCTTGTGGGGTACGCGTCAAATCTTTTTAAGTTTTTGTGAACTCATTAGGAATCTATCCTGTGCACCTCAATGTGTTTAGAATATATTGTGCTAAGATTATCTGTAAGTGGGTCTGATGTATAAGTGATCTCATTAGTTTTTTTTGTTCGATGCAGATTGCTGACATATTCCAGTGAAGATAAAAATTGATTGGATTCCTCACAGACTGAGTTTTTTCAGAAGTTGGAAGGCTCGATGTGGAGCTGTAATAGGCAAAACACTGACGTAAAAGTGACTTAACCAAAAAGTGAGACTGCAAGAGAAAAGGGGCTTCCTTTTAATTGAAATGCTGTTTCACCCCTTTAGTCTAAATTAAATGCTATTCACCATGCTGTCACTGATGGAAAAGTCTCCCCACGGGAGGAGAGAAATACAAGCTTGTCTAAAGGTGTCACCCGCACAGCAGTGAGCAATGCCCGGTCCAGATAAAATGGGACAGACCACTGGCTCATGTCACCTTTGAGGATTTTTGGGCATTTCAGTTCACTTTTTTTTTTTTCCCAAGCTGTTGTCAGCTGGAGCTGCTGATGTACAAAATGGCCTAGTTGAGCTTTAAAAACTGGACTAAAGCTGTCACAATTCAGCATTCTCCTCAAATGTCACCTCTCGACTCTCATTAGGCATTCCCGTTGCGAGTAAGTACTTTGTCATTCCGCTAGCCGTCGACTTGAATTGACATTTCACTCAGTGTCTCTCATTTCATTCGGTATTCTTCTGAGACTGCCTTTGCCTCTGTCCCCTCATTTCCAGCCATGCCATTTCACCTTTTTGTCTCCCTGGAAATGGATTAGCCAGCCAGGACAAAAATTAAACTGCCAAATCAATTAAAGCTTCTTCAAAGGTGCAGATTCATTTTCACGCTTGTTCATCACGCCCTTTTCTACGCCTGTCTGTTTCCATCCTCGGATTATTGGTGGCACTTTTGCCACGCGCCAACCTACAAAGGTAGACGTTTAAAAAGGAGAGATGCTGAATATGAAGAGGCCATTTGCATGAAGGGCTTGTAAAGAGCACCAAAGTACCCTTTTCAAGTTCGGCACTGTAGAGTTTGTTTTAGGACAAGATAAGTAGCTCCTTTACAATCCGCTCACAGTAAAACATTTTCTTGCAGTATAAAAAGACCGACTTCAGCGTGTGATTATTCGAGGGGATGCCTCTTTTCTCATAAAACAAAGATGTCTGGACATCAGAGAGGATGAATAGGTCGACAAAGCATATTCCTTGGAAATGGGAGACAGTTCATTTACTGTGTCCTCATTTCAATGTCAACGTCTGTTTTTTCTCACCATGGCGACAATCTTTCCCCAACCTTGACCAAGTTTGCATGCCTAAATTTAACCCACCTTGAAGTTACCTACCTTAGAAATGTTAGCTCAAGGGATGGCAGTGCATGCTGTTGGTTGATCCACCACTTTGACCCAGACAGAGTAAAATATCTCACCATCTACAGGATGGTTTGCCATGACATATGGTACAGATACTAAATCCCTTGAAGATGAAGTCTATCCTGACTGTGACCAAAACAAAATTTGTTTCCAGGCTAAATTCTACCAGAACAGGAGGCTGCTAAATATGATCTGTGGCATTTTTTGGGAGTATATCTGAGCACATTTTTTAGCTTAATTCACATTCTCAGACAAAAATTGGTTAACTTCTTTCAAAAAGAAGGCAAAGAGCAACTTAAAATGAAATGACCCAAA
>NW_024625543.1:0-1574 GCF_008729295.1 Plectropomus leopardus
TTGCACCACATTTTCTTATATTTAAGATCCAAACTCTAATTTAAACAGAATTTCAGCATCTCACATGATGTTCATTATGTATCTCCAAAAGTGTTTCTAAAATCATCAAAAATTTTAAAGGGGAAAAATATTAAAAGAGGGGAAAAAATTCTTTAAAATCGATATTTTGAAAGAAAAAATTTTGTAAAAAGAGTTTGAGAAAAACGTAATAGAAAATTGTCATAAAAAAACAACAAAAAATTAAGAAAAAGTAAAAACAAATCAGCAAACAATTGGAAAGAAAAAACAGCCTTTTAAAAAATAAGTAAAAAACAGTCAAGAATTTTAAAAGAAAAAACTTGTTTGTTTTTTTTAAATCACCTAAAAAAATCAGAGGAAAAAAAAGTATCAAGAGAAGAAAAGAATCAACAGCCTTTTTATCAACTAAAATTTTGAAAAGAAAAAAAATCACCCAAAAAATATTTTGAAAATCCCCTAAAAAAATTCAAAGGAAAAAAAATTATCAAGAGAAGAAACAAAATCAACTGCATTTTTTTAATCAACTAAAATTTTGAAAAGAAAAAAACAAAAATCGAGAATCACCACAATTAAAAAAAAAAAATCGCCCACTTTTTTCCAAAAAGTTTTTTGAGAGATGCCTTAAAAATAAAATTTGGCGCCCCCCGGGTGATGCTGATGTATTCACTGTCCTCATCACTTCACGTCCTCCTGCCTGAGCTGCAGCCTCATTCTGCACTTGATGTATTTCAGCCACGTAAGCACGCACACCTCCGTTTCAAGACAACACACATGCAAACAAACATGGACTCCCTCTTTTCTTCTCTGGTTCTGGTTTTTTGGGGAGTCTCGCGCGGAGCCGCAGAGGCTCGGCTGCAGTCTGCAGAGTCTCCGCGCGGAGAAAAGTTGGTCAAGTAATGAACGCGGAGCTGCGCGCGTGTTTTCCTGCCTCACCTATGATGATGGTGCACGCGCTCAGCAGCCCGATCTCCTTCTTCAGCGTCACCCTGTCCGGGATCTCCTTCTTCTCCTCCTCCTTCTTCCGCTTCTTGCCGTCCGTCCCGGTGCCGTGCGGCCGGGAGCAGATGCCGCTGCTGCCGTTCTGTCCATCCATGTCCGCCTGCCCGGGTCCGGTCCGGTCCGTCCAGTCCACTGTGTCCTCCCAGTCCCAGTCCTCCCAGTGCTCCTGTCCTCTCCTCGCTCCGTATTCATGCACACTCAATGGGCTGCGCTTGCGCAACAACCTGCGGCTGCTCGGGGCAGAATGTTAAATACCCTGGACTCAGCGTGATGCGTTCAGGGACGCCGGGAGGAAACCGCGCTGCTGCTCCCGCACGCCTCCTCAGCTTTAACCCTTCAGCGCCTGGAAACGCATCAGTTAGCTTCACATCATTTAGACTTCTGACATCTGAGAAAACGGCTTTACTTTACTTTCAAAGGATGTTTAAAAAAAACACCCCAAAAACTTGGCGAGCAATGGCCCGTAAACTGCAAAAAATAGAATAAAATAAATAAATTCAAAATATTACATAAAATAAAACAAATAACAAAAGCAAAGAGTGACAAAAAAATATCTT
>NW_024625544.1:0-1209 GCF_008729295.1 Plectropomus leopardus
TACATATACATATATATATATGTTACCAGTCCGTGGCAGTAGTTGTATATATCTTTGTATACATATACATATATATATATGTTACCAGTCCGTGGCAGTAGTTGTAGCCCAGCTCCCGGCTGATGGTCCAGTTTGCATGTTCTTCGATCTGCTGCTCATCAGGAAACACGACGGTCTGATTAAACCAGGAGAACTCCAGCTCCACACAGGGAGTCTCCTACAGAGGAATCAATCAATACATCAGTCAATCAATCGACCGGTCTGAATGAGGACAGGTAGAGAGACAGACGGACAGATAGAGACAGACAGGTGCACCTTGTTGGGGTTGGACCCGGCGACTCCGATAGGGTTCAGGAGGTCCTCGAGGCCGTGGGGGACGGGCCACAGACTCAGAGCCACTTTACCGGAGACCAGGACGTCCGTGTAGTCAAACAGGTTCACGTTCCCCCAGGCCAGAGGACAGTGCTCCTAACAGGGGGACAGACAGAGAGACTGAGGGGTTCAGTCATTCCTTCATTGAGTCCTCAATCACGTGTCCTCGTCTCCTTCCTGTCTCACCTCCTTGGCTCCTTTCCGTCCCTTCACAGAGCAGATAGACAGGCAGAGTCTGGCTGAGCGAGGGAGGTCCGCCAGGTAGATGTCATAGGCCAACCACTCATTCCACCTGGACACACACAGACAGATGGGGACGGAGGGACAGAGACAGACAGGCCGGGACAGAGACAGGGGGGAAGGTGTATATGCAGGTTTATTTCAGAAAATCAGAATATTGTGAAAAAGTTCAGTATTTTCTGAGTTATTAGAGGACGTGAACATTAATATGTTTCAGACTCATGAGATTTAAACTAAATGTTTCATTTAGTGAAGGAGCCCCGACCGAGGACTGAGCGCACACAAACATACTTTTCAGAAGTTGGACAATTCTGTTTCATAAATTATTTTTGAATCATCTGAAGAAATATTCTAATAATTTGAAATTTCTGATTTTCATGAACTATTTAAGACAAAATCACCCAAATTAAAACGAAAAAGCTCAAAATATTTCAGGTTATATGCAACAAATAAATACATGAAAGTTTAACTGTTAGGGTTAAAGTACAAAGACAACAAAATTAACACAATATTCAAATTTTGGACATGCACCTGAACTTGTGTCATACGTGTGTGTATTTTGAGTGAGTGTGTGTTACCTGGGGTTGGAGCAGGGGA
>NW_024625545.1:0-1552 GCF_008729295.1 Plectropomus leopardus
AACATGTTTTTTTCCAGCTTGAAGAGGATGAAAAGCTGAAAAAGAGGAAGGAACGGTTCGGCATTTCGACAGGCGCAGCTTCAGTTGCTTCAGCCGATGTCGAGGTGGGTTTTTTTGTCCCTTATTTGTATTTTGTTTGACCTTTTAGACAACAGTGATTAGTTATTATTTCACCGCAGTGCAGAGATTTAAACTTAAAAAGATGAGAGTAAATAAAAGAGGAGTTATTGTGAACTAATGTGGCTGTTTTCTTTCTCTTTTCTTTCGACAGGCAAAGAAACTGAAGCGTGCTGAACGATTTGGAAAAATGTGATTCCTGTTTTAGAGGCTGTGTTTTTTTGTAAAGCGTTTTCATTACTGCACAACAGAGTTCCCCGAAGACGACAAATGTCCTTTAGAAGACTCCTGTAAATCAAAAGTGTAATTAAATGCAAAGACGAATGGGTGAGTTGGATCATTCAAATGGTTTGGAAAACAAACAAAAAGAAAAAAGCTCTCAATTATTTTCTGAGACTCGAGTCGGACATTAATGTAGATAAAACAATTTAAAATCAGACCACTTTATTATTTACCAGAGTATCAATTTCTCAGTTTTTGCTTTACTTTTATATCAGAAATAGATGTGTGTTTAAAAAATGGGCAGCATTAGCACCCGTCTTAACATGAAGGTTTTGCTTCACTCATCTTTCCTGAACGTATTTTTTCATGTTTAACTGATTTCTTAAAGCTGCAATGAAGTCCATAAATCGAACAGCTCCTGCAGCTGCTTCTTCACAGTGAAACCCTCCCAGCTGTTCACGGGAATAATGTGTTCTCCATCTGGAAAATTCTAAATTAAATCAGCGCATTAAACAATCTGAAATTTTCCAAATGAAATAGAAAATGTGAGCAAGTCGAAGGCATGCATTTACTGTGGAGCAGCTGCAGGAAGCGAGAAGGGTCGAAATCTTTTCACGTTGTTAAGTTGTATTAAATCTAGATAAGGGCTTTTTGGTGCTTTTTGAGAGTGCATTACTTTAGATAGACTGTTATTTATGACTAAGCATATAGACGAGCAAATTAGAAACCAGTGAGGCTTTTGGATAGAAATAAGAATAGAAACAAAACGTAAACTGTGTGCAGGAACTAAAAGCAAACTGGTGTTAAAAATGTCTCATTGTCACACAAACAACAAGGAAAGTTTGAGATTTTTGTCTGTAGAAATTGAAAATGTTTAACACATTCACTAAAAAAAGTAAAGTCTTAATACCACATACTTGGTACTTTTACTGTAAGTCATGTATTTCTGTTTATTGGAAGTAATGCAGTTAAACCTTTTTCTAGTAATCCATTTAAATTGTTTAACTCACTTATTTTTTTAATTTCCTGGATGTATTTAATTGTACTTTTGATTAATCAGGAGCCTGTTATTGTTTTGTGTTTTCTCTTTGGGATTTCACTGGTACACTGCTTCAGTTATCTGTCCATTTTATAACATTTTGTGATTTAAAATAAATTGTTTTCAATTTTTTGATATCTGCTTCGTTTGAATCTTGTTTTGTTTTTTTCTCCT
>NW_024625546.1:0-1487 GCF_008729295.1 Plectropomus leopardus
GATTGAGATATTGAAACCCCTTTTGAATTTTTTTTTTGATTCGTTACAAGAACCACTCAAATAATACGTTGGTACCTTTAAATGGTGCCTTACAGCAGAGAGCTGTTTTTTGTGTATATATTATTATTGAGAGCACCTTCTAAGTTTGTATTTGATTTTTTCGATTATAATAATTGTTGCCAATAATTGTTTTTTAACAATAACTTAACTTCTACTCACACTGTCCCAGCGTCTATCTGCAGAATATTCAGGGCAGCCTCTGCAGCCTGGTGTTTAGCAGCCTTTTTACTGGGACCCTGCCCTGAAACAAAACACAATAACGGACACACAAAACACTACAGGTGATATGGCGTCTTAAAAATATTATTTCACAATCCAATAAAAAAGCCCATAACCTCAAGTCACTTATAGTGTCTTATATTCCAGGAAATAATGGTTAACACTAGAAAGAACATATAAAAAAAGGAGACAGATCTGTCCCTTTTCAAGTACATGTTGTTATTTCAAGATGTCAAATGTAAAAACTGGATTATTTCTCATCACCTCAACACTGACAGCTTTGCAAATGCTTCTCATCCTCTTCTCTTGAACTGCACTGTTCTATCCCTGAGACGAGACACCTCAGTTAAAAAAAACACGGCATATAGAGGATATATTTAGGACTGTGCTGCAGTTAAGAGACGCACCTGACAAAAAAAAAAGAAGTGACAAATAATATGTTGCAGGCTGGAGTGCTCTTTCTGAATTATCAGTGTATGATTTTCAACTCAAACAAAAACGCTTCATCCAGTGACAGGCAGCTATCAGCACAGCAGGAGGTGAGACTGTAACTCACCCGTGCAGCCAACTTCTCCAATTTTCACGCTGAAGACGAAGCTGGGTTGGTGAGCCTCTCCTTCAGTCTTCTCCATCACATACACGGGGAGGTTACCACTTTTGGTGCCATATTCATGCAGGATTTGTATAGGCGTCTTCCCGGGGTTGGTCCTCTGCGATTCATTCGCATTCAAGCTGCATGTATTAAACAAGCGTCCACATACGGTTAACTGGGAAGACGCAGCAAACCCGGAAAGTTTATAGAGCATAAATAATTAAAGCAAATGCAAGAAACAATTGACAGAATGGAGAATTTACTGCAGAATAAAAGTGATATGTCAATACTTATACTTTTAAAAGCATTTAGACAAATAATTCATTTTGTCAACAGATACTAGCAGCTTATTCTAATGAATCTATCGCAGTACCCTGAAAGGTTTCAATTTGTTGTCAATATACACTCAGTAACCATGAAAAAAAGAAACCTCTTGCAAAATATAATGCTACCTCATAAATTAACCTATTATGAATTTGGAAATGTAAATAATATCTCTGTCTTGTAAATAGAATTAACATAAATTTCGAAAACTCTTTAACACATTTCAATACATCCTAATCAAAAAGAAAAAAAAAAGAAAACTCTATAAATGATTTTTTATAGAGGTACTATC
>NW_024625547.1:0-4881 GCF_008729295.1 Plectropomus leopardus
AGGGTTAAAACAAAGTGTGTAAGACACTAAAGGCCCTGACACACCAAGCTGACAGTAAGCAGTTGCTCAATAATTTTGGCGGGAAATATAAAATGAAAGTTTGAATTTACGGAATAAGCCTTGAGTATATATAAAATAAACCTTGAATATATGGAATGACCTTGAATATGTGGAATGCATAATGCTTGCACAATCCATAACCAAAGTTAACAGTAGTAGCAAAATTGCAGATTACATTGACTACCTTTGATATTTTGTTCTCTTATTACAGACATCTGTTTTTAATCCCCTAAAACAAGCATGAACCAATTAATAATTGCCTTTCTTACACACAGATCTCGCTATAATACCGTCAACAACATATGATGCCTTTTATCTTGTGTTTCTAGAGTTATATGTTCTTTTAAAGAAATGTAAAGAATTATTAATGTGCCACATTTCTTATAACGAGTTTGGTGTATTATTTTATCTGATAAGATTTCACCTCAAGGATCTCCATCTGCAAATAATACTACAGTTAAGGAAATAACCTGAGAGGACAAGATTATGACCAGAAGTCCTTCTGTGTCTCCTACTCACATTGGGTTAATTTCTATTGTGAATGAAATAGTGAAAATAAACCGTTCCACATTTTCCTTTCGCCCCCCTGAAGCTCCCTCAAGGACCCGTGGTTGATTACCACTGGTCTAAACTCTCATTTTATGTTGCAGAATTAAGATTTCTCTAAATTAGAATCACATGGCCTAACCCAAACCACGTATAAACAGCCCCAGACATGATAGAGTGCTGCAGGAATGAGTCCTAAAACCTGGAAATGAGTTTGCATTTTAGCACTCCCGGTTCCCTTGTCTTAAAGTCAATGGCATATATATATATTTGCTGTGAAAGTATTACAACAATTTCAATTCAGTTGCATTTTGGCAGATGAGTGAATCAATGAATAATTGCACAAATCTAGGTATGGTTAATGCAAATAACTGAAGTTTCCACTCACTGTCAATGAAGTAATTTTGACTGCTAACTGAAGTCCGGTGATCCCCAGTCGGCCCCCTGCTACTACATCTCCTTTTTTCCTCTTTCCTCCATAAAGATCTGTAAAGCCTCTGATAAATCCCTGTCCTCTACCACTGAAACTGGTCTGCAGTCTATTACAATCCATTTTGAGAATGGGTTAGTTAGTTGGTCACAGGTAGACTTACTCAGTTTGCGTCTGAACGCCCGGTCGAGTGTGGCTTGACGTGACTTTATTTCACTTTATTTTTTATTGTGAATTATAAAAATACTGGGGTTCTGCCTGGCACCATATTAGGGGATAGTGGGTTGTAAATTGAGCATCACCGTTTTAGAATATACAGGAGAATATCGGGTTTGGGGGGAAACTTGCAAAGAAGACAGCTGGTGGTAATTTCCCAGGGTGAGTGTGCATTAGTCACATAATATGAGCGACTTATTTTGCAAAAAAAACCACCAGTTTCTTACACACTGCAGGGGATTAATCATGATATTGCAACGCACACTGCGTCATTTCACCTGTGAAATTGGAAAATTGGTGCTGTTTTTTTAATCTGTGGAGGATTCATGAATCTACGAACAAATTATTCATGTCAGCATATTGTTGCAGTGCCCCGACACTTTGGCTTTTAACCCACTCCAAGCTGTCCCCCTCTCCTCCCTCTTGGCCTCAGGCCTCTCCCTCCCTCTGGATCTACAGTCGCCTCTGACTCAGCACACCCTCATTTTGAATTTTTTTTCTTTCTGTCTCTTTGGGCCTTTCCTTTGTCCCACCGCCGGCAGCAGCAGTAGGATCCCTCTCTGTATCCCTGCGACCAGCTGACACAAAGAATGACTTAAAAAAACAACTTCTTTTCTCTCCATTTCTTCCTCTTTCTCTCTCTTTGGGTTTGCATCTTCCCCCCCTCCCCCACACTTCTCCTTTTCCTTGACTATGGACACAGTGTTCATGTGTGCATTTGGGGTGGTGGTGGTGGTGAGGGGGGGTAACATCCTATAATCACCAATCAGAAGGATACTGGGGGCAGTTGTCATAGAAACCTCGTGCACGGCTCTCGACGCCCCTCCCACCCCCCTACCCCCCCACACTTGCAGAATTGCATATCACATAATGATAATAATATCATTTCTGAGGGAAAAAGGAAAAAGGAGGAGGAGGTGGAGAGGAGAGGAGGGAGGTGTGTGATGGTGGGGGGGACAGACCATAATAGTGTTCCTGTGCCGCTGGTCGCTATGGAGATAAGCAGAGGGGTGGCAGTGGTGGTGGTGGTGGGGGGTTACAGGCGGGGTCAGATTATCATGTAAGTCAAAATGCATACCATAATACTTCTCGACTGCTCCTCACCCCTCCTCCTCCTCTTCCTCCGCTCCACCTATCGTACCCTACAGGACACGCTCTAACGCTGCAGCAGATAACAAAGTGCAAATGGATTTGATCAGACCCCCCAACATGTCTGCCACATGAGATAACACGCCGCAGCGACTGACAGATGGAGAGAACAAAAAATAAAGAACCGAAAAATTAGATACGTACGTCTGGGTTGTCCAGATGTCCCAGACGTTGTTCTAGAGGTTAAACCTGCACTGTGACCTTTTCATCCCCTGTCAGATGTCCTAACTGTGTCTTGTATCCTGTCTCTCTTTGTATGTTAGTAGCATGGATGTATAAAGAGACCTGGATAAAAAGTCGAGGCCCCGATCATTCCTATGAAAGTAGCTCAGTGGTGCATGATGCCACAAAAGTTTTCTGAGTGAAATATTACCCGAATCTTATGCATCGTTTGGCCCAGAGCAGACACACTAAAACTTTCACCAGCTGAGCAGCTAACGTCTGGTTTATCTCAGTTGACTTGAATGGGGATAAAATTATTTAAATGTGCGCCTCTTACAGACTTTTGAAATGTTATTAAATTGAAACCATAGACTGTATATAAAGATGGACAACATGACAGCTCCCCCAAAATGTAGCTTTTCAGTCTTTATCACCCCTCGGTGTAAGTCTGCAGTATAGGTCATAAAGCCCGCCTCTCCATGTTAGTGTATGGGACATAAGCCAAACTAAAAACAGTACACACTAAACAAAATTATCCCAAAGCTGGTTTCTGTCCTTGAGGGTAGTTCTCATCACCCTGATGTTTGTTCAAGTGATGGTTTTTATGATAAGTTCAGTTTGAATGAGTTATTATTTTCTACGAAAAGAGGGATTTTCTGCTATGATTGACAGCTGTGACAGCCAATCCATGCGCTCGCATTCAATGGGACTGCTCGCGATTGGTTAGTCGAGTGTTTTAGCAGGAATTCTCCCACCGCGGATATTGAAACTATACAGTCTTCGGCTCCAAATGATGTCACTGGCACAAGATGGCAGCGGCCTCTGGCCTCCATCCCTCTGTCCTTAGACCCTCACTCGATGTGAGGGTCTAAGGACAGAGGGATGCCGTCTGCTGTAAAGCCCTCTGAGGCAAACTGTGTTTTGTGATAATGGGCTTTATAAATAAAATTGAAAAAAACAACAACAATTGAATACTTCAATAAATGTCCTTTGTTACACTCCATCACTGGATGTTGCTTATTCAGGGGCCTGCTTGTCCCAATGTTTTGGTTATTTAGAAGATTCCTGTTTTATCATAAAGCTTATTAGATTACCATCAATGCTCACGTCTTTCCAGCTTTACACTGTACACAGACCTCATTTTGGGGATGTTACTACCTCAGTCCCCGGCTTGAAGACAAGACAACTCGGCCCCCCTTTTAGCGATCAGACGTTATACACATAATGGCGAGGCAGCATAACAGCGGGATATTCCCGCCTTGAACAGGCAGTGTAAATGTGGCTTTAGTCGAGCATGTTGGCATGCTAATATTTGCAAATTAGCACAAACACAAAATATTAGTTTTACAGGTAGTTGGGCAAAAACCAAGGTGTTGAACACAATAAAATTTCGACCTTATTGTGTCAATTTATTCAGTGCCTATTGAGATAAATGAAGATGTTGACCTGCTGGTGGCACTTAATGAAAAGTTATAAATTTTAATTTTTTGTGGCAGCCTGACTGAAAGACCAATGACCAGTCCTTAAAGCCACGCTGCTGGTGTGGCTAAAAAGACCAATGTACTCATTTCTTTTTCATTCCTTTGTCTGTCTGATATATTTATAAACTGAATATCAGCAGATCCGATCTCCAGGCATTTGTTGCCAAATTGCACAGAGATGGAAATTTTCCAGCTCGCCAGTCTTTTGTAATATTTCTCTGTCACGGATGGAGCACGCTTGTCCCCCCTGGTCACAGTCTGACTGGTCCCAGCACAGACAGCCGGGCCCAAATCCAAAATCCAGTTGTGACAACATGTTACAAAGATTTTTCACCCACTTTTGAATCAATACTGATCCAGCTACCACATCTGGCCAGGTCAAAATGTATTTCCAAATTGGTTTAACTGCTGTGATATACTGCATTTCAAGAGACATTTTTATCAGCACAAAAGGACGCCGCAGAGGATCCACTGTGATTCAGGCAGTAAACAAGACAAACCGCCGCACATAAACACGTTCATGGCTCCGTCGCTGCCTCGATAATTTACATTTACGGGGGACAGGGAGTGTATTGTGCTCAGATAGTTTGCCAGGCAAGTTTTTTTTGATGAATTCCCAGCTGCCACTCTGCCTCTGTCTCTTTGTGCTGCCTCGTCTCTCTCGGGTCTCGCTACCTTCTTGCATGTGAGTCACTCCGCACCTGAAGATAGATACAATTTCCCCGACATACATCATAGTCTGCGCACGTCGAGCTGTGATGTTGATGCACGCACACACACACACACACACACACACACACAGAAAGCTCATGTGGACTGGAGGAGTGAGGGGGAAGG
>NW_024625548.1:0-3040 GCF_008729295.1 Plectropomus leopardus
TTATAGAGTGCTTTTCAGGCAACTCAAAGAAGCTTTACATAGTAAAAATATTGAAATAATAAAAGAAAGATTGTCTTGATTAGGAGTCAGCAAAAAACTGCATGGGATGAGCATAAAGTGGGCGTGTCTGTAAAGGGGAGATTTATGGGTGCCCACAAAACCCATTTTTATGCAGATATCTTGAGGTCAGAGGTCAAGGGACCCCTGTTAAATGCACGTGTCATTTTTCCATCGCCAGCTTTAGAAGTCAGCCAGTGATTAATAGTAATTTAATTAATTTATGTATTTATTTAGCACCTTTACCAACAGAGTTTACAAAGTGCTTTGGAAAATGAATCAAAGCAGAAGCACGAAGCGTTTCTTACAGAGGCAATAGTCAAGTCAACTTTATTTGTATAGCACATATTATACAATGTTGGCTTACTTCCCTCACACACAGAAAATAAATGAGGGTGTAATATATGCATATACACATACAAATACAGAGAAGAATAGAAAGGAAAAAGCAGTAGTAGTCCGCACCCACCCGCCAACATAGTCTACCTGCCCAATATAACTATAAGAGCCAAAACCAGATCACATTTAACATCGAAATAATCAAGAGATCTGATTCAAAAACAATGAAAAACAACCCATACCAATAAGATACCAATACAGTTCAAAGAATATAAGCCGTAAACAGAAATTATAGTAATAATAATAGAATTAAACAAAATAAAGACAAAAGAATAACTTAAAAGATTAATTCAAAACGAGTTTCTACACACAATCATTCTTAAACACGTGACTTATCCTGTTTGGGAGGTGATGCTTTTTGCATGGCCAGCGTTCTCTTCTCATCATCATACTGTGTTCCTGTTTAGCCTGCGAGACAACTGGCAGCCGCCTCAGGTGGCCTCAGCCAAGCGGCAGAGCTGGATAGAATTATCCTCACGCAGAGCAGCAGCTTCTGATTAATACATTAATACATTAATACATGAATGCATGAATGCAGGGCTGCTATTTTCACGAGGTCAGCTCCATATAGGAAACCAACCATTCTCTCCCCCATCTGCCTCTCTGCCCTCTTTTATTTCAAACGACAGCTGGCAGTCCTTTTCCTCAAAGATTTCCCCCCTCTGTAAAGACACTAATGGACATTTGAAATGGACACTGAGTAGAGAAAGTCTCTGGCAAAAAAAAATGGTTCCAGGCTAAAATGGATACTTTGGAACCAGGAATCTTCCAGTTTTTAACTTCTGTCTCCTCTCTCCAGGCGAGGAATATCGCAGTCTGCATTGAATTCAAGGATTCCGACGAGGATGAAGCCCAGCCGGTGAAGGTGTGTTTACATATCAGAAAATCCTGAACGCCGTTAACGTTTCAGCTCTTTGGGAACCAGAATGGAATCTGCTGCCTTCATATATGAAGCGCCTGCTTCATCCACTGAGCCACCGGACGCCTCACAATATTTTTAATGTCCAACGTTCGAATTTCACATTTTGAGAACATTCTGACAAAAACTAAATATCGATATTATGCATCAATATGAAGTTGGAAGTTGAGATGTTTGGGAGATGTTGAATTTTGGTTAAAAAAACCCAAAATATCGACGTTATCTGCCGTCAGTATACCGCTCAATTTGACATTGGAATTAGACGTCCTGACACTGAATTTCGTTCACCTAATTTTTTGGGTCTCCATTTAGGACTTGGCTTTGGACTTTATGATCCTGGCGAGGAGTGTGCCACATCATATCATTCACAATAATACCTGTAACATTTTAATATGATTAGAAAAATTCATATCATGATAATGGCGATATTTCATCGTGTTGACACAATGACGTCATACTATTTCGCACAGCAACAACAAGCATGACCAAAACTACTTCAAAAGGTACATTTGAAGGTTTTTAGCAACTGTTTATATGTGTAATTTGGGGTTGATTTTATTTTATTGTACTTTTTATTTTTTGTATTAAATCTGAGTTGCTGCTTGTTTTTACATACGTAAGAAATTACATTTTTATTTAGTTTTTACTGAATATTTATAGCCAAACCAGAAACTAGCACTTAATACATTAAACCACATTGTGACGACTGTGTTTAAAAACACGTATCAGGACTCTTTGTCATGGTTTATAATTGTCTTCTTTTTGAATCTATTGCAGTGCATCTACGGTCATCCCGGCGGTCCTTTATTCACGAAGCATGCGTATGCAGCCGTCCTGCACCACCAGCAGAACCCGGAGTTCTACGATGAGGTTCGTCCGCGCTCCTGTTACTCAGAATCAGTCTTATTCACGCAGTGCATTCTGTATTGTGCTTAAAAATGGCTAAAAACCCTCAATGGCGAGAGCCTGATACGCTCTGTGGCTTACGCTCAAAGTCACAAAGTAATATTTTTTTGAAAGCAGTGTGTTTTGAAGTAAGGAGGTACCTCTCACCTCCACTCGTATTGTTTGAACACATTTCGATTCAACATCGAATCCTCTCTGGAAATGCTCCGCAGGCATTTTTTCGCTTTCATTTTCCTGAACAAAGCCTCCTCTGTATTAGGAAACCAACCCGGGAAATGTGTGTGTTTTTCTCGCCTGCAGATAAAGATAGAGCTGCCTACTCAGCTGCATGAGAAGCATCACCTCCTCTTCACCTTCTATCATGTTAGCTGTGACAGCAACAGCAAGAAGAAAGACCTGGTGGAGACTCCAGGTAGGCTGCAGCTATCAGTCATGTGTCCCCCCTCTGAATGAAAACACCAGTGGAGGTTTTAGCAAAAACAATATGGTGGATTGATGTTAATGAATGGCGTGCATAATATGGACAAAAGCAGTTTGATGCAGGTGTACTTAACCAGTGATGGAAGAAGTATTCACACACTTTAAAGTACTAATGGCACCCTGGGAAAGTCCTGCATTGAAAATGGTACTTACGTAAAGGTAAGTTTTATCAGGAACATGTGCTTAATGTATTAAAAGTAAAAGTACCCAAATGTAGAAAAAAACATACCCCAAAATTTTAAATTATATAAAAAAGACACCCCCCCAGACCCACTAAAT
>NW_024625549.1:0-1573 GCF_008729295.1 Plectropomus leopardus
ACTGCAATTTGCATACACTCAATTATTTTTACTTTTTTATTTGGCATACATTTACTAAAGTATCATAAAAAGTCCTCATTAATGTCACAATATTTATTTCAGCCATAATGCCCAGCTTCAATGTCCACCGCTGTGCGACTGCACCTGTTGGATGCAATATTCCCACTGAACTGCCCCCTCACACAACCCTGTACCCTGACCTCCCCATGCCCCTCGGTCACGTGGTGTTGGCAAAGCCAAAGAATACATATGATAGCATTGCTTACACTGGCTATCAGACCTACACTGTCCAGTCTGTGCACGACAGTGACAGGCAGACACATATGCTCAGACTCATAAGACACATACAGTACATACCATAACACAACACATACACAGTGCAGCTTGAAGAGCAGCACAGAAAGACTGGACTCTATGTGAAGTCTTGTGTTTGTTTAATCCCCCACCACCACCTACACCTACACCCCCCCAAAGCCATACTGCGGTCGACCAGCCAGCCGGAGCAAGGTAATCCCTGTAGGTAAACATAAGCGGAGCAGGGCCTGCTCAGTCATACCGGCCTTTCCACATTACACCAGCACACCCACACACACTGCACCGAGGCTGAAGCCCTGGGCTAAAACACTGCTACACCCACACAGTTAAAAGAGACATTTCTCTGGAGCTGTGTAGCCTGGCTTCATCTATTAAAGCATGAGGAGTAGATGGAGGTGTTTGTATTTTGATCCCATTTTGTTAGTAAGGTTCATCAAAGAGGCATGAATGATAAATGTCCTCGGGTACCTTACGATTATCTACACACGAATTCCTGCTGCTCTGATAGCCTGACAATGACCATGCTTAGATTCCCAGTGTCATGTAAACGCAGCAACGCACAGCAGAGGTGAGTTACTCATCTCTTTTTCAGACTAGTCATAGCATGAACAAATATTGGTCTAGTTTCTTTCTGGTTTGAGTTTGCGTCTGTATTACGGTATCACGGTGGTTTCAGCATTAACCACATGTAAAGACTTTTTTTTTTTAAAAAAATGCATGGTTAGGCAGAGGTAGAAAAATAAAACTTGATTTTTGGGGCAAAATTGCTTTCATATTACATCCAACATCACATGCAATTGAGCTTGCATTAAGGTGCAGAGTACTTTTTTTCAAAATAAAACACATTGCATTTCCTTTTGAGCTCGAATTTCCTGTTAGCTTGAACTATCCTCAACCATCAGACGTCTGACCACGTTTTGGGGGAAGTCATGTTAACTGTAAATTATGCAACAACTGAACTGTTACATTTTTGCCTACTGTATTGCTGTGGGTATTTGGAGTAATCCAGCTATTTATGTGCATTCAAACATATTAAGCTGGTGTTTAAACCCTTAAAACCTACAGACTTTTCACAAAAGCATGGAAAAAAAGACAATGAGTAACTTGACAAGAAACAATCCAAAAACTAGCAAGGCAATAAAAATTAAGATAGACAAAAGAATGAAAAGTAAAAGAAAAAATAATAAATTACCAAAAAAAGGGCAAAAAAATATATATATATAAACAACAATAATATATATTTTTTCTGTAACCTACA
>NW_024625550.1:0-2470 GCF_008729295.1 Plectropomus leopardus
ACACAATACCTCCACAGAGAATGGACCCTCATAATCACAGCTTGTTTACCTGCAGGGAGCGATTTTCCTCGCAGCTGCTTTGGCAGTAATGACGGAGGAGGCTGAGGTCTGAGGCTGCCTGTTACACCTCACGTCAGTCACCTCAGAAAGTACATTTCAAATGTGAAAAATAGATAAAACACCAACAAACAGCAGTGCAGGAGAATGTTTTGCAGGTAATCAAGTGTGATTTTTTCATCCTGGTGTGGATTTAGAGACTGCAGCAGGTCAAAACGTGTATGGAGAAAAATAGATTTTGCTGCCTGCTTTATTTTGGTTATTTGGTTTTATTTTGTTTTAAGACAAAAAAAAGTTTTAGAGCAGCTTACAGCATCACAAAATACTCAAACCAAAACTTTCCAAAGACTTTCTGCAAACTTTGATTGTTCTCTCCCCCTCCATACAATACATTTTTGCAGATTAAAGAGCGAAACATGAGGTCACAGGCTGAGCGGGGTCACCTGATGAGTGACTAACAGACTTTCTTACCTTTCTCTTTGCAGAGCAGGGACACCAGGAGAGACGTCAGCTGTGAGCGGAGTCCGGGACAATCTAACTGCTCTGGCAGTTCACACAGAAGACATTTCCAGTGGGACGTCCCAGTTAGGACACAGCAGACCCCCCTCCCCTCCCCCTCTCTTCCTGCCCTGGTAGGCGGGACTTCATGTTGAGTCTGGACTGAAAAAATAAAGACAGAAAAAATAAACTATTTTAAGTTTCTGCACCGGCTGTTTGATGTGTGGAGCTGAAACTGCCCCAGTCTGAAAATGTAGAAATTAGTGGAAATTTTTATTTATACTCAAAATAATCTTTGAAACTAACTGCCTTGAAAAATGAAAGTAAATCTAACTTTCTTAATTGATTATATGTATTACACAGTTGGGTGTATTGATTAAACATTTGGATTTATGTTTAACACTTTTAGTGTCAGGGTTCAAGTACTATTCCTGTATAGATTTTTTTTTTTTGCACAAACCCATTTTCAAGGGGCTTTGGATTTTTTGAAAACTCATTAAAATCTGCATGCACATCAAGTTAAACTTGCGATTCTGCAGTGATTGGACTTGGATGTGGTCAAAGTGCTCCACAGCGCCCCCAAAGGTTCATTTGATGTTCATGAATTTTGAGCAGATCACTGCTCTCATTTTTAATCTCTAATATGTATGTAATACATTTAAACCAGGATTTTTAAAATGTATTTATTTTTTTAAGTTTGGTGGTGCACCTGGGTTTGTGCATGGCACGTCGCCTCTAGAGTGCCCCCTCATTACTTTCAGCCTTTGGTGTACTCACAAAACCTCTCTCTCCTCATTAGAGCAAAATCCAGGTCTTTTTTTTCCCCTAACTTCTTGCATTTTGCAGGACATCACTTGCCGAGTTGCTCATTGCCTTTTTAGGAAATTTTCATGAGAAATCAAACTACTTAAACTCAAATTTCAAAGGTTTAATCGCATGAGAAAGGCAACTCAATGCAGCACAAGAAAACTAATGTGCCAGGTTTCAAAGGGTTAATGTATAGTATTTAGAGAAGATTTCTGTCATAGAGTTACAACATGAGTGATATTAAACTGCAAAATGATTAACATATTTCACTTTTTTCCTACATTTACTTGTGCCAGCTAAAGCATGATTATGACATGATTACGGTTATGTTCAGGCGGCCAAACGATCTGATGAATGTAGGAAAATATTGCGGTTAAATGATGAATAAATCAACACGGGCTTGAGGTTTAAGTCACACCTGTAAATCTCTGTGGGTCAGAAAGACTCATAACTTCTCATGACTTCATCAACTGGAAGTAAAAGTTTCTTGTGGACATAAATCATGAAAATAAATTACCTGAAGAGAAACATTACTTTAGGGGGGAGCAGTGCAGGGGTCTAATTTAAGGAGGCTCTTCGACGTTGACCTCTCGCCACACCCTCTGTAACGCCGCTATATTAACACTTTGAGGTCAGAGGTCAAAATACTTCTTTAAGCTTCTGAATTTTTTTAGAAACTAATGTATTAAACCGTTACATGAGACCTGCTCTGCATGTTTATAATCTGGGATCTTATTTAAGTGGCACATGAACACAAACGAAGATCTGATTGGTTCATAAACGCACATATATGTGCATTTTCTGGGCAGGATCAATCAAATCTTGCAATCTTTTTAATATCACATTCACATATTTACCCTTTGACACCTGAATCAACATAAGTTTTCTTGTGTTGCGTTCAGACGCCGAAGTTTCAGAAGCTATTTAACCTTCTGAAACTTGAACAGGTTTCGTTTCTGTCAAACACACCTAGAAAAAGTCAGTGACCAGTTTGGCGAGAAATGTCCCACAAATTTCAAGAAATTAGTAAAAGATGACAAGAAAATTACCTAAAAATTAGATTTCAAAAAAGAGGGGGATTATTATAAAATGATATTTTTAAAAAATC
>NW_024625551.1:0-2246 GCF_008729295.1 Plectropomus leopardus
GCTTTTTCTTGTTTATCTGCTGACTAGCTCCATAGCACAGCTGTTGGTGTGAAAACTTCTTTCGTCTGCGTGTGTTTACATTAAATATACATATATATATATAACTACAGGATAATCTAAAATAGCCTGCAAAGCTACACAGTGTCTATGTTTGCAAGACAACAATTTCTGGGTCCAGTTTAGGAAGAAGGTTGTTGTTTAGGTTAAAACTTCAGGTTTGAACTGTTGACTGTGAACTTGTAAGCCAACTGTCCCTGAATGCACCTTTTGGTTCAAGTCCTTTTTTGGCTTTTCCTTTATTTTATCAGATTGAGTGTGAAAGCGGGAGAAAGAGGGGATGACTTGCTGCAAAGAGCCGCAGGCAGCAGTTGACATTTTTGATCTAAATTTGGTACTTTTACCTTGTTATTGTTATGGTAAGGATATGATTGGTTATACCATATTTGCCCACCCCTTTACCAGCAATTGAAGTGGCACCAAACTGTGGCTCCAGTGCCAAATTTGAATGTAGTCACTGGTGTTATATGCTTCCTTTCTTTTATAGTTTCCTTGTATGAAAAAAGGAAATTAATTTTAAACAGCATTGATACTCAATTTATGGCCTGTGGGCAAAATCTTGCCTGCCATAGTCTGCCTGTTGGCCCGCCGACCATTTTTTAATTCACAATGAAAATAAATTGATTTACACTGGGATTTTGTTTTGTTTTTTTGCACCTTGAATGTAAAAAAGGTGCCAAATTGCCATAATAGAGCATTTTTATGAAAGACAGATAAAAACAATAAATAGAAAGTGCCACTGGTGGACACACCTGACCTGTGCAGGCGTGCTGCAACTAATTGAGGACAGCAATCATTAAAAGGTTGAAAGGAGGCAATTCATTTATTGTACTGAGCTCAGCCCCTGAAGTCATTAAATCCTAGAATCACCCCTGGTTGTGTAACTGGAGGTGCTCATACAAAAACAGAGCTAAAAGAAGAGTTAATACCAGACTAACATTCATCAAGCAGATAGTCATGCCACTCCAAATGACTGCTCTACAGGTGTAGGTAAGCACATCCAGTTGGTACGACTTATAAAGTTTACAACTGTAGTTGTTGATAATATGCAGATACAGTCTGTTCTATTGCCCCCAAGTGGCCAAAAATATTTTAACACTGCTTTAAATAGATTTAACTGCTGCACAATAAGTTATTTCCATAGAAACAACTTTACTGGCACAGGTCTCCCCTCACAGATGGTGCACAGTGCTAAATTATGAGTAACAAATTAAAGGGAAAACAATAAAAATGTCTTTGTTATGTGTCAGCTCACCATGAGACTCCAGAACATCTTCAGTACTCTGTAGCACGTTATCTCTAAATCTGTAAAACTGCACTGGAGTAACAGTCTATTCTTCAAAAAGAGATTCCCTTATTTAGTGTTTTTAATGATGATGGAGGGAAAATAATCTCTAAAATCTCCCACAGGTGTTTGACTCAGTTGAGATCTGGTGACTAAAGATGATTAGTGCCCTGTATAGAAGCATCTGACATGTGGAAAATGTCCTCAGTCTGGACACAAGGATTCCTCTTGAATTTGTTTTTAGTTTGCAAACAGAAAAAGAAAGTTCTTGTTCTTCCAGGTTGATGAAACATTAAGCTGTATAGTTTCTGGTGGCAGCAGATGGTGTTAAAGATCATGGAGAAATCACTTCCAACATGTACTGTGTGTTCTCATAAGGGAGAGGGAGGGGGACAGGAAGCAATGAGGCTGATGGGAAATGTGCTGCGAGCTGAGGGATGATAAACGTTCATCTCCTGATGCAGAAGACAGCCCTTGTAAATAATTTGACTTGCATGCTTTATGTTATTTCATTTATTTATTTCTTACATTTAACCACCTACACAAGTCAATCAAAATTAAGAACAAAATCAAAACACTACAGTGAATTTTTGCCTTTGCAATGATAAACATTATAATAGGCTACTGTGAGAATAAAATAGGCCTGTGATGAATTGAATTTAAGTGTTTGAAAAATCCAAGGAACCACAGGGGAGACATGCAGGTTTTATGGCTGGTGAGAATGACAGATTACGTTAATGGGATTACAGTAATCGGATTTTTCAAAAGTGGCAAATGTAATTTTGCACACCTACTGTAAAAACACCGTAAAGACACTTTCTAAGAAAAACAAGTGAAAAATGATTGCTGCTGGTCAGAAACATTAAATGCACTTTTAAATGTGAAGCATTATTTTCTGAAACCA
>NW_024625552.1:0-1751 GCF_008729295.1 Plectropomus leopardus
ATCTTTTAACTTTTTTTGTTTTCCCAATTTGCAGGACATGTCTGGCGAAGTTGCTTATCATGTTTTCTTTAATAAAAAAAAATCACATAAATTTTCTCAGGTTTTAGAGGTTTGCATGCATGCGAAAGGCGTCTGAATGGGCAAACTAATGTCAATCGAGCTGCTAAAGGGTTCAAAGGTTATAGGAAACCAGTCTACACACCATTATTATTCTATAACCATTACATTGTGCAATCAATATTTACTTCATAATAACTTAAATAAAAACGTATCCATTTCCACTTTAAGAATAAATGTACAATAAAGAGGTTAATGCACAATGTGTAGTTACATAATGAAATGGTCACGATCGCCTCTGTCACTTTCAGTTCTTTCGTAACGCTCTCTAAGTTTTCTCAGGAGTGTTCAGGGTGTTAAAAAGTCTGATTAATCACTTTGTCTCCAACCAAAGTTACGTGTTTAAAATGATGCAAACCACTTAGGGAGGTGTTTTAACGCTGCTTTGTTTGATTGTTTTTAACCCCGTTGACTTCCATCTACATTAACTGCGTCTGTTTCCATCTGCTTCAACAGTCTGAGAACGAGCCAAGGTCTGACGGAGCTCACGATGACTCACGCACATTTCTAGAAATTCTGAGCCATCGCTTTAAATCCTCTGCGAAAGGCTCATCAAAGGAGGATGATGGCATAACTATTTATATCAAGGTAATTCTCTGTTCTGAATCAGCCGCGGCTCATCACTGCGGCAGGGGTACATTTGTGTGGGGAGATGAAGAGATGGAAATCGTCTTCTTTTGGCTGGGAAAACCACACTCTGTTGTTTCCAGTGGACAGGCGGCCTCAGCTGGCCAATGAGAGCGGACTGCCAGCCGCCCACCTGGTGACTAGGCCTCTGTGTGGGTGGACACGGCGGAGAGGACACTGCTGCTTTCCAGCCTTGTCTCCGTGGTTGCATCTACAGACACACATTCGCTCTCATATGCATACGGCCTGAAAACAGCTTCAGTGCTATTCAAGGCAAACTGCTGCTGATCTCCCTCCGTTAATGTGACGCATTTCAAAACTGACGGGGAGGTTAATTCAAGAGGATTTCAGCAACATATGCAGATTTGTGCAATTTTTTTTTATAGATATTTGTTTTTCAGCCAGTTTTGACCTTATTTGCTCTATATGCTTCTCCAGTTGTAGAATTTAAGATTTTAGAGACACAGTTAAGCTCATTCTCTGGGACTCCAGAGTCTATTTTAATGTTTTTAAAGGAGTGCTGATCCATTTTTTGGCCACTTGAGAGCAGTGGAGCAAACTGTAAACACAACATTTATATATATATATATATATATACACACACACACACACACAGGGAGAAACAATGACAGAAATATAAAAAGATATAGATATATAAATACATATAGAGATTATTGCTCTATTTACAGATTTTATTCGTGTCAACTTTTTGATTAACCCCTGGTGATGCATGTTTGTATGGTCGTTTGTTCTTTGTTGTTTTGTATTGCATTTATTGTCTTTCAGATCAAGTTTAATGAAAGAAATAGCAGTCTTCAGATGATCACATTTGGAACATATGAAGCAGCTGGTTTTATAGTTTGCTGGCAATATGTTTATTTCTGTCATAAATTATCCCCTTTCTTGTAAAAATACAGCAATTCACGTAAAATTACTATTTTATTCTCGAAATTATGACTATATCATTGTAATGCTATGACTTTATACTTGAAATTTAACTTTTTTTT
>NW_024625553.1:0-3079 GCF_008729295.1 Plectropomus leopardus
AATTATCAGTCACAGTTCAGACACTGTGACAAGAGAAAGCCATTACTGAGTGACATTAATGTTTCTCAGTAAGTCATCAGCTGGATCATACTCTATATTTGGGCGACTGGAGCCTGACTACAAACTATGATGTGAGCCACAGAAACTGACGACTCCTTTCTGTCCTTCTGTCTCCCCGATGTACAGTAAGTGCCTTGTCCTGTTTACCCACGGGTCTAACAGAGAATTTTAAGAGAATATTTCATGCTGTTCACAAAGCGGCCAGAGTTCGCTTCAGCTGAAAGGCCGCGACACACACTGATTCTGGGAAGAAAACAATGCTGGCTTCAGTTTGAATCATGGTGTATGAAAAGCAGGACAAAATCAAAGTGGATTATATAATAAGCCCCAGCCTGTTACGAGTTCAATCACATTTTGTAATGAGTTTTTCTTTAATGCAAAGCAGTTTTCTCAACTGGCAGCTGTCCTGTTTTGGTGTAAAAATTCTTTCAAAAAGCACAATAAGCTCATGAGTCATCGAGTAAAATACAATCCATAATAAAACTTTAAAAACAACCTGGATCCAGTCATGAGAAGGTGTCAGTGCACTCTTACCTGTCCCATCATGGTCTCCTTGTACTGTTTCTTTTGTGTGACCTTGATGGGCGGCAGCTTGGTGACAGCAGAGACCAGGAAGTTCATCAGGATGTCCTCACAGTTGGCCAGCTGGTCCACCATGCCCTTCAGACTTGTGGGTAAGTAGTTTGTGTACAGATAATGGTAATACCTGTAAGAGAGGACAAAAAGGAGTTAGAAAGAGAAAAGGGAACTGATCTTGCTTTGTACCTCCTCGTGAAATCATGTCTTTCCTATAAAAACTATAAAAGTCATATTAATGTATGTCATCAAAAATGCCATACAGAATTAATTGAAAAAGACAGTGCATAGTGTCAAAAAAATACTTCAGAATGTAAAAAAAAACCCACAGTACAGTATGTAATTAAAAATGCTGCAAACGAGTCAGGGAAAGCTATGTCTTATGTCATTAAAAATGGCAACAAAAAATAAAAATCTTCATAAAAAAGTCATAGTACTGTATGTCATAAAAAATAATTAAAAAGTAGTAGTATAGTATGTCATAGAAAAAAACAATAAAAAAGTCATAGTATGGTATGCCATGGTGTAGTATGTCATAAAAATGTCTATTGGAAAGTTATAGCATATTATGCCATAAATTTAAAAAAAGGTCATAGTATTGTATGTCATAAAACATTCATTTGTAAAAGTCTTTTAATAGTATTTCATTTAAAAAGTCATGAAAAAGTCATAGTGTAGTGTGTTGTAAATCTAAATCTAAAGGTCCTGGTATAGTATATAATTAAAAATGCGATGTCATTAAAAAAATCGTATTATAATATGTCATGATTTAAAAAAAAAAAAAAAAATTACTGTATGCCATAAAAAGTCAGAAAAAAGGATTAGGATGGTATGTCATTAAAATGTCTTGTATACTTCACATTTTTAAGGGCTTTTTATGACATTTATAACCCTGGCATACATGATTTCTATCTGGAAAGTACTGGTAAAGGAGCAAATGAGCATAAATCCAACATTTAAAATACATTTTGTGTGTATGAGGCCCAGGATGTCATACAAATGTAGATTAAAACCAAAAACTGGTTAAAAAAAGGTGAAAACATTTAAAATGGAAAAAGAAGCAGACTGAGATGATCTGCAGGTTAAGTTTGTTGATGATCAGTTGTTTAAATATTATAAAATCTGCACATCTGATAAAAAAAAATCCACTGGTTTGAATCCATTCCAAGGTTTTCTCTTAATTTTCTGTTCACCTTTTCCAGTCGCACGCATCAAAGTGCGCTTACACTCTGCTCTCCTACAAATCTGAATATGTTCACACATGACGTATTTTTAGATAAATAATAACTTAATTCCTCAATTATTGACCTTTGGTGGTTGACGAGCAGTGCATGTCACAAAAAAGTGCATAGACGACTTAATCTTAGTGCATCGCAAATTTCAGACACTTTAACGTTCCAGGTTGAAGCCTTTAGGTAGAGCTCCGACTTCATCAGCAGGCTGATTGCTTAAGTTCCTGGATGGATTGAGCGACCGACTTATTGAAAGTGATTAAGCGTTTGGCTGCAGTGATTGGCTGACTTCAGCTTAATGGACTGCTCCCATCACAGCTGAGTGAAGTCATATTAAAGCTGACAGGGCTGTAGTAAAACTAAATGCAGGAACTATGAAATGCTGTGTAGCAGACAAATTGACATTTTTTGGATAAAACATATCCAGTGTCAAAACACTGGTTTCCCGAGGCTGTGCAACAGTGAACATCACACCTACTTTCATAATCTACAGATCACTGCATCAAAGTGTTGAATCAAAGAAAGACGACTGAACACTGGAGAGCAGAGTAGAGCAAAGCTGTGATCCCCGTATAACAGAAGGGGAACAGAACAGAGGCAAGGAGCATGAAAGAAAACAGCAGAGCCGACTGAAACAGTGAGCAGGTAAACAGCTGTACCGGAACCAAGTTTTACACATCACAGGACCATAATGTGAAGCGGGTACAGTACCTGTGGTAGATGGCGGCCCCGGTCAGCACCATCGAATAATCGTTGGTCCATTTGGATGTGTAGCCCCAGCGCTCCTTGTTACTGTCCCAGAAGTGGCTGCGAGCGGGGTAGCCTACGATTCGCTCTGGAAAACTCTGCCAGACCGTGAAGGCAAAGTCCACCTGGACAGACACAAAAACAGATCTGCACTCAGCTGAAACTCTGGAAAAGGCTCGATGTTTACATTCACAGGTCAAATGTCAAGGTAATCTTCATCATAGAGCATGTTAAGGAGGACTCTGATGATAACGTCAACAACCACTTTGTTGCTGAGCAACATTGCGTGTGCGCGCTATGTGGTGTATTGAGCGCGGCGTCTCCTTTCTGAACCGTCTCTGATACCCCCACGTATCCCCTGGCAACAGCAGAAGTGGTTTTGAATACTGCTCTAATAGATCACTTAAACTTCTGCAAAAAAACTATCTGGCATCTGCACCAAAATCAATTCATAAACAACTTAT
>NW_024625554.1:0-1835 GCF_008729295.1 Plectropomus leopardus
GCAGTATCCTGGCAGGAAATGCAGTGATGTCTCGGTAAAAGATATCCACTTTCATGGCAATTACCAAATGTAAAATACAAATATGGTTTGGGAAAAATCAACCGCTATTTGTGGTGGAGAAACACTGTCCGGTTGTAAAAAAGCACCCACATTTAGTGGCTAAAAAAGACAGTGTTGTCACCATCCACCATCCCCTCTACCTCCCAATGATGAAGTCACCTCATATATTACATAACTTTGGAAACACTGGTATAATGTATATAAACCAACAAATCGTCGCCTTAGAATTATGAGTTTCGATCTAACATTTTTTGTCAAAACAATTTATCAAAAAATGTTGTCATACCTATATAGATATTCTGTGACAACTTAACACCATTTTATGATGTGTGTTTTTTAAATGATATGCATTTTTTTTTTTACTTTTTATTTTAAAAAGTTTCACATCACATGTTATTTGAAGTAAAAATATTTAAATTTCAATATCTCAAAACCCCTCAGAACGCAAATAGAACCTTTTTAATTCAAAGGTCACAGAATGTAATGTATCAGTGGTTTGCAGAAATGTACAATGCCAACATTTTCCTCTGCTGACTGGACAGCATTTATCTGCAAAGGATCAGCTCTCGGTCTGTATTTTCTTATTTTCTTCTTATTTTACTATGTTTGGGACATTTCTTGGCAAAGCTTGCAGGTCAGGTTAGGACTTTACAAAAACATAACAACAAGGAGCCAGACCACAAGCAGCACACATCAAAGAAAGTTTGAAAATTAACGACGATAATTTTTATACTCTTATAATATTAAAACCAACATGAAGGTCCTCACCTCTCCCACCATGCCGTTCCACTCCCCATCAATGTTCTTCCCGTGCCTCCCATTGGTCACCAGGTAAAGGTCATAGGTGAAACCCACAATTTTGGCCAGTCTCTTGAGGACGTCGATGCAGAACCCTTTGCAACAGTGCTTCATGGGCCCAGTGCCATCCACCATCAAGCTGAGGAGACAATGTGAGAAAAGACAGAGAGGGGAGATGGTCAACATGCTTTTTTATGAGATCTGAAGGTGTTTTATCAAGGACGTGTTGACCTGGCTGCTTGGCTGTTTTAGAAAAATAAGGAGAGGGAAGGAAAGCGTGCTGCCAGGGGAGTGAACAGAGTACCTAGCAGAGAAAATGTAGCAGAGAAAGAATGGGAGAGCGAGGAAGGAAAGGAAGGTATGAATTATTGGCAAGAGGCTGTGAGCTGATTGATACTGACAGTTTGGGCTGTTGTGTTTGAAGAGGCAACGCTCGACAGGTCAGAGAGCTCAGCGCTGCATTATTAAAAGAGAATTAAACTCCATTTTGTGCTCTTGGATGCCGTCTAAAATTAGAGAAATTCTACAAAGGCCTCTGAAAGTGAACACTTGAAACTCTGAAAGCATCATGAGCAGGTCACATATAAGAGAATCCAAGTGCATTTAGGTCACTATCATTCAAGCAGCTGCTGTGCTCTCCATCAGCTGTCCATACCAAGTGCCCCTTTGATGGGCCCTGAGACTTATGGCAGCCATGGCAACCCTGTGGCTCTGTTACCTAGCAACACAACTTGCTGAATTGTTTTTTTTTTTTAAATCAAGCCAAAGTAAAAGATAAGCCAAACTTATCAGAGTGGGATAATTACAGTAACTCTGCTGTATTATTTGTATAAAAATATGTATGTAAAAAGCTTTTTTATACAGTTAAGGTTTAGACAAAGAGAAGTATTCCACTGCTGATAAACATGGTCTTTTCATAAATTTTTGCTGTCTATGCAACAGTATTGACGAAATACAATAATTATTATAGCACCTCT
>NW_024625555.1:0-1452 GCF_008729295.1 Plectropomus leopardus
GATAAGCAATCAAAATATTAACTAGTAAAATGTATAAAATACTTTTTTATACATGGTATAAGACAAACACTTGTTTGTGTATTTGCAGATCAGTTTTATATTAATATATAAATGTTTTTGTATGTTTACGAATCTTTGTTCTGTATTTGTAGTGTAAAAGTATGGAAGCCCACTTGTGCCTGCAAAATGAAAAACCAGAAAGATAGAAATGACAAAATCAAAAAACAGCATACTAAACAAATCGTCACACTAATAAATAAAAAGTAAAATGTAATAATGGCAAATGAACTTTATTATCTTTCATGACAAAATTGACAAATTTATGGAGATAGATTAGTGTCAGTAATATTTTCATTTTTATTTAGAGATTTGCATTTTTTTTAAACATGCTGAGTCTCTTTTTAATTTATTGAATGACTCTTTATATTTGCAAATCCGATTTATATTTTTAAAGAAGCTTTTTTTAAATTTACGAATCGTTTGTTGTATTTGTGGAAGTTTTTTCATATTTGCAGATTACACACTAACACACAGATTGTCAATATGTTCACCAAAAAAGACAGATTTATCTTTATACTATACGTTTTGTTTTTCACTTAATAAAAAACTAAATAACATCGAGGCGTTAGATGAAATGAATAAGCATTTTTCCTCTCAAAAACTTCATGTATAAAATTTACCAAAATATCAACAGAGATGGGCGTTTCACTAAAGATCCAAATCTGTTTCACTTCTCTTTGAATAAATATAATATATATGTCGATATCCGGTAAGCTCGTGATAAATCTTCAAATAAAACTTCAAACCGACCTCAGCTCGCCTGTTCGTGTCATTTTTAATGTCGCTGCGGAGCAACAGAGTGTTTGTGCTTTTCTTTTTATAATTTACAAACTTTGATCCTTTTCTTTGCTGACGATGTGACTCTTTATTTCAGAGGGTTGCCATGGCAGCGGAGATGAACAGGTCAGTTTATGTGTTTATTTAAACGTCTCATAGTCATGTGTTGTTGTGCCTCTTTTCACGAAGCTGTTACGAAAAGTTACTAATTTAACATTTGACATCGACTTTTAGTGACGAGTCTCTAAATCATAGTTATTTTTAAAATTTTTATTTTTTATCGCCGAGTCGACACAAATTCTCCGTCTTATCAAGCTAAGTGTCTTTGACTCCTTACCGTCTTATTTTCCTGACAAACGTTAAAAACAATCTGATGTTGCTTTGCGAGAGTTCGAAGTTTCTTTAATGAAGTTATTGATTCCAGAGCTACAACTTTTAACGACTCAAAATATTACTAATATTAATATTACTACTGCTGAAAAATGTGATGTCAGTTAGTATGAATGAGACTTCTGACACCTGTGCTGTTTCATCACCTGCTGCAGTGTGCCCGTCACCTCAGGACCGCCCCCCTGCAGGTAGGCCTGCAAACACCAAACACCCACTGACCACTGA
>NW_024625556.1:0-2339 GCF_008729295.1 Plectropomus leopardus
TCAGGTTATTTTATTTAGTTTTTTGTTTTTTACTTTTTCAGAGAATTTTCTTTTAACTTTTGCTAATTTTGTTCAGATTTTTTACATTTATTGTAAAGTTGCTCATTGCCCTATTCTTATGTTCTTCAAAGAAATAAGGCCAATATGCTTTAATACGGAGCTCAAACTGAATATGCTTCCTCTTTTAAATTTGTTTGAATTTCTTGCAATCTTGTGATCTCAAAATTTTCAAAACTGTTAATTAAATCCCTAAAGGAGCGAATCCAATAGTTTATTTTTGTGCTGACCCTTCAGCATTAGAAACATTGAAAATAACACCTGCTACGCCTGTTGGATTTAGACCATTTAGTACAAAAAGATGGCGATTTTTAAAAAAATGTCAAATACAATTTAACAGAGAGAGCAGAAGATCCGAAGTTAAAGCAGATATCACACTGGAGCGTGTTCTGTCTGTTTGTGTGCTTTGTGGCTGCTGCAAGAGTCTGACAACAAGCTCAGAGACTGAGGAGGAGTTTGTCCCCTGATTCTGTGTACCAACACTGTCCTAGAACTGGATATCTCTGGAGCTTTCTGCTTGCTGTGTGTCTTCTCAAACATTTGCATATTGAAAGCTGCTCGTCGGATGACAGCAAGTTCCACCCGTGAACAACTGGCAGCCAGTTTTTGGCAGTAAGAAACTGAAAAACACATTTTCAAAAGCTTGTCATGATTACAGTTTCCAATATATTCTGCAGAAGAAGAAAAAAAAAGTATGGATTAGCACGTAACCACAATTTGAATGACGTGATAATATTGCGAAGGGGCATCACTCGAAACCGCCTTCATGAACTGAAGTAACCTCGATAGAGACCACACAGGCGCATTGTTTTTGGGGTGCCAGTTGTTGCCAATGTTAACTTTTTGGCTGGCATGAGAGCTCCTCTGCATGTGCAACAGATGCTGCAGATTCTTTCTGTTTATGCAAGAATGAGGCACAAAGGCTTTTGGGGGGAAAGTGTGACATGTTTTAGATTCCATGCAAAATGTTGTCCTCAAGAATGTCTGCCACAGACTGGAAGAGTGAAGGCGGAGGGGAGAGAGGGAAGTGAAGTGAAACAGACTGGCAGAGAGCAGGCCGCTCCCTGCATTTCACCCACGTTTGCTGACCGTAAAGTGACCGGCGAGATTTTGGCTGCAGCCCTGATTTGCTGCCGTGCGTAACAGTGTTTGACAAATGACTCAGCACTTGAAGACAAAGTCCTCAGACGCCATCAGACCAGCAATAAATCATGTGCGATATTCCTTTTTCAGCCACAACCATGTCAAAGCTTTATAAGTGGATTAATATGGTTGTTTGAATCATTTAGACTCTACTTGCAGAATTAAGGGCCGGATTATATGGCAGGTTAAAGGCAAACATGACAGTAATAAGAATCTTCGAGGTGCTTCATATTTTCAGAGTGAGACAGGACAGCTGCTGTCACAGCAGTTTCTTTTTTTATCCATGACTTAAGTATACACTGGATTAACCCTGGTGAAGTGTGCAGGAGGGGAGATGAGAAGAGAGGAGAGATAAACACCTGGTTGGGAACCAGCAACCTCCCTCCGAGCAAGGCAGGCAGGTACCACTTCAATGGAGCCTTTGAAAAGCGGAGGAGAAAATGCCACTGCAGGGCTCAACAACCAGATTAAAGGCAGCAGTGCTCCTTTTTCATTCTGCTTTGACAAGAAGATTGCAGACTACAGTCAATTTATCAGCCTTTGTCCTCTTCTCGTCCCAGGGGCTGTGAAGCGCTGGCATCAGAGCAGCAGGTGGTGGGATCATATCGCACCAAACAGGGCTCATACGGTTATGAAAAACCTGGAAAAGTGATGAAATTTGCAAATAGCAATTTCCAGGCCTGGATAAGGTTTTGGTAAACTAAATACACCCTGAAAGTTTTGGAAATTTTGTTTCACAAACCTGTATATTATCATGTGGTCTGATCAAGAACTGTTGGAAAATAAAAAAATCCAATGATAATATCAGTTTCTACTGTTTCTGGCTGTGATGGATGGTTCAAAAACTTTAAAGGAAAAAAAGAGCTGAGTTCTTTTTAAAGAAAACATGCCTGCGGATTTGGGAGGCATGTTTTCTCAAAAAAAGAAAAAAAATATTACCATTTTAAAAGGAAAAAAAGTCATTTTGCCAAAAACTCTCAATCTTTTTTCATAAAAAAAAGGCAAAAACTTTTAAACAAAAAAATCTCCAAAAAGAAAGCATGCCAAACCTGCAAGCAATGTTTTCTTTAAAATATGCAGCAATATAAATACAAAATACAGCTATTCAATGTTGTATGCCCCTCCCCTAAAGCCAAAAT
>NW_024625557.1:0-2859 GCF_008729295.1 Plectropomus leopardus
TTTAAGCATTCTTAATGTAATTTCCTTCTGTTTATGTTATTTGCTTGTTTATTATTGTTGTATTTCTCCCCTAATTTTTTGAAGTAAAACCTGAACAAACTGATTTCTTTCAAAACCATTGGGACAAGGCAATGAGCAACTTAATAGCAAATGGCCCAAAAATTGACAAGATATAAGTAAAAATTTACAAGAAAATACCTGAAAATAAGAAAACAAAGAAAATGACTTTAAAAAGTGCTGAGAATTAGTAATATTTATTTTTATATTTTTGAGACCTCATTTTAAATACAAGAATATTATAATTATAAAAACAATTTTCTGGATAATTTTCTAATAACCCCCGTTTTATTAAACTAATTTTTAAGTCATTTTTTTTTTGTCACACATATTAAAACTTTGTTTAATGGTGGAAAACACATTCCTGAATCTGTATCCTCTGTTAAACTTAGACTCACCTGGCTGCTGTGACGTGTGTCGGCTCCGTCCTCCTGAAGATGGACATGGTCTCTGGTCCACTTCCTGATCTGTACACCGCCTTCACCACTTGACTGAGCCATGACTGGTGCATGCTGTCAATCATCCGGTCAGCCTCGTCGATAATCTGCGATGGGTGAGAGAATTATATAAAAAAAAAAAAAAAGAAACAGTCCACCAGCAGTAGACGGCACACAATAGAATTAAATGTCAGTTATATCTTATGTGTTTTATTTATATGTGTTTGGTCTATTGGTTTCAAGAACTCACAAGAAACCGGAGGTGTTCCAGACTGAAACCTGGATTCTTGTTGATGTGATCGACCAGTCGACCCGGAGTGGCCACAACGATGTCTGCTAAGCTGCGCCTCATGCCCCCTCTGGAAGAAACAACACAAAGAAAAGAAGCCGTATGGTAAGTTTTTTTCCTCCAAGTAGCGTAAAAACACCACGCCCTGATCCGATATTGATATTTGTCTCTTAATACAGCTGCACATTTAGAGCCTGTATGCGTAGGATTGATCCATTTCTTCACCAGTACCCCAAAACTATCATAGGAAAAGACACAATCTGCAATCATCAAAAAAATATTTCAAGTTTAATTGCAACTTTTAACCAAGAACAGCGCTTCTGGAGCAGCAGCGATCAAAGGTCAAGGTTACTGTGACTTAAGTCTGTCTCATTCTTGAGAATGTCATATCTTAAGAACACCTTTAGAATTTCTTTAAATTTGGCACAAACGTCCACTGTGAGTAATGGATGAGTTTGATTAGATTGTGGTGATTATTGGTCAACGGTCAATGTTACTATGACCTCATCTGTCTAATTTTTGTGAAGGAGACACCTCACATTGAGGAAATTTCTTCAAATTTGGCACAAACGTCCACTTTGACTAAAGGATGAATCGAGGAAAATTTGGTTATCATAGGTCACAGGTCAAAGGTCAACGTCACTCTGACCTCATCTGTCTCATTCTTGTGAACCCGATATTTTAGGAACATCATGAGGGAATTTCTTCAAATTTGGCACAATCACACACTTGAACTCAAGAATGAACTATTGAGAGTTTGGTGGTCAAAAGTCAAAGGTCAAGGTCACTGTGACCTCACAAAACATGTTTGTTCTCCATAACTCAAGAATTTTCTAAATTGTTATGACAAAATGTCACACAAATGTCTGGTAGGATAAAATTCTACGGTGACGACATCTTATATTCAAAAGGTCAAAGGTCAACCTCACTGTGACATCATAATGTTCTGGAAAAAAACACACAAAAAAAAAACATTAGAAGGGGACACATTTGTTCAGATGCTGAATTGGTGACACTAATTTTGAAACTGTGCTGCTGGTAGAGATCTTCTGTGTGTGAAGCGTCCATGTTTTCACTGACGTGTAAACTGTAGATGCAACTTGACTTGTGCACGGAGGCATACATCCTAGTTTTTATTTTTTTATGTTTTCATTTATTTTTTTAAATTTTTATTAATTTTTTTTTGTTAATTGGGGTTTCATTTCCTCAAGCATAATAGACATTTTTGTTTATCGAATGGTCTGAACTAACACCAAAATGCAAAGATTTCTGTCATTTAAGGTAACAGGGACTCAGTGCCTTTACTGTACACAGACTGATCATTCTGTTGTGCATAGCCACCCCCCAAAGGTCCAGAATGAGACACTAAATCCCCAGACTAAAAGCCCTCAGATCTCCTGAGCAGCTGTTGATGCATTATGTTGCAGCTGGACTCACCTGTGTTCTGACAGTGACGCCTGCTCTGCAGCGAAAGACTTCTGACCAGCCAGCATCACCACTTTGAGAGCGGTCCCCTCAGCATACGCTGTGAACACTTTGCAGACCTGAACAGGAGAACATTTTACTTTCAATCTATACAGCAAACAGTGCTGGTTACTGTCCTCCAGAGATTTTTCTGATAGATTCTGACCTGCTGGGCGAGCTCTTTGGTCGGCAACACGGTCAGAGCCCGCACTTCACACACCATCCGCCCCATCAGCACCTGATGGTACAAAATTATGTTTATTTAATCTGGAGAGTCTTTCTACATGTTCTTTGTCACTGACACTGAATGAATCTCTTTCTCACCTGTATGACAGGTATGACAAATGCCAGAGTCTTGCCGCTGCCTGTCGGTGCAGACACACAAATATCTCTGGGCTTGTAGCCGCCGCGTCCAATCAGCAGCCCCTGATGCGCACTCTCAAGGATGGCCGGGATGACCTCGGCTTGCACTGTGAGGAGGTCAGACAATAATGGTTCCCAAACCTTTACAAATCTCAACATGACATCATAGTTCCATTTCTCCACCCACACAACACGTGCTTCCTTTTTTAGCCACAGAGACAACACAAATGTATTAAAACACACTAACAA
>NW_024625558.1:0-2639 GCF_008729295.1 Plectropomus leopardus
AAATTATATCAAGTTAAATCAAATAAATTAAATCAGATAAAATAAAATAAAATAAAAAAATTAAATCTTTGAATTAATGTCCTGAAGTTTATGTTTCTCACCTGTTTGGAGGCGAGGATGCGCTGAATGACGGGTACGGCATAAGCAGCCGTCTTTCCAGATCCGGTGCGTGCTCGAGCCAGAAGGTCTTTGCCCTCCAGAGCCAGAGGGACGGCCTTCTCCTGGATCAGGGTGGGCTGGGACCAACCCAGATCTGCAACCGCCTACATCCAGATAAAAACAACAAATAATCACTGAAGAGAAAAAACAAGTGGCTGGAAGATTTGTTTCACTCACAAACTGCCCCCAAAAAACCCTAAAACAATGGTAATCTATTGAGTTGTTGGTAAATTATTTAAGATAATTAAATAAGACAATTCTCTGGCAAAAACCTAAACCTAAACCTGAATCTTTTCAACACTCAAATATACAACAATATCAGTATTTACCGTAAACAAGCTTAATTTCAATAGGGCAGCTTATGCTATTTGTAGGCAAAAAAAGTTAATTTTGCACATTGACAGCAGTTTTATGCTCCTGCTTATCACAGATCTGACACTCATTTATCACCATTTAAAACCTGGAACAACATCACTTTTCACTGTTCAAACTATCACAGGATTTCAAACCTTTTAACTCTGAGCTAACTGCTGTGAATTAAGAAAACATGAGAAAAAAGGCAATGACCAACTTGCCTAAAAATGTCCCACAAATTAAAAGAAATGAGTTGATTTAGAAGTATTTTTTAACAAGCTAGGGAAAAAAAGTTCAGAAAGCTATATTTAAAATAATCAGAATTATATATTTAAAAGTGTATTACATAATTATTATTGCATTTTTAACTTTGCTTTACAGGTTTTCTTTCTTTCCTTTTTTATTGTAAAATTATGTGTTTAAAATTATTTTGAAAAATTACTATTAGTTTGTAAGTATGGCCATTTACTCGTTTATTGGGTGATTTATTTTTTCTTATTTTCTAATTGTCTTCATTTTTTCATTTGTTTATTTATTTAGCTGATTTCGGGCCATTTTGGAAATAAAAACAAAGCAATTTTAAAATAAAAAAAGCTTGGGAAAAATATCCGATGTCCGTATTTCTATTGTTTATTTGCTTGCGCTAATTTTCCGGTAATATTCTTTTTTTTTATAGTTTATTTGCGTGATTTTTGGGTGATTTCTTGTTAATTTGCTGCTTACTTACTTTCCATGTTTTTAAAAGGAATCAAACCAATTTGCTCAAGTTCAAAAGGGTTAATGAACAAAATGATCGATTATCATTATTACAAAAAACACCTAAAATTTGGTGTTACACCGGAAGTCGCATTTAAACTTTTTGAGCGAAAATATTAAATGAGTTTTATTAAAGTGAAATAATCAATATGTATCTGCGCGGACGTTTCAACCACAAAACACAACATTTATGTCGTTCTAAGTATTATATACACTCAAATATGTGTATAAAAACACAAAGTATTTTCATTTTTAGTGGTTTTTATACACATAACATCTGCACGAGACAGGTTAGCTTAGCTGCTGCGGGTTTATTTACGTCGCGTTTCCGTCACTTTTCTCCGGTTTTAACGCTAAAACTGGAGCTTCGACGTTTCACTAACACTTTATTTAACTTTTAATGATAATGTCAAACGTTTGTTACCTTTAAAAGACGGTCGTCTAAGCCCATTTCATGAAACTGAAGCCTCTCCGCAGCCATCTCTCCAACGCGCTACACTCACACGTGCGTCGCGAGATTTAGACGTCACGGTGCCCCCAGGCCCCTCCCCCAAAATAACCAAAAAAAAAAAAAAAAAGCCCCAAAATAACAAAAAAACATTTTTCGGCAAACAGACTGAAATAATACGACAAAAACAAGTTAATTTATTTATCTATAAATGTATTTATTTATTGGGCCGCACTTTTACAATTTAAATCCCCAAAATAAAATTAAAATATAAAAATAAAGCAAACATTTATATACATAAANTTTATTAAAGTGAAATAATCAATATGTATCTGCGCGGACGTTTCAACCACAAAACACAACATTTATGTCGTTCTAAGTATTATATACACTCAAATATGTGTATAAAAACACAAAGTATTTTCATTTTTAGTGGTTTTTATACACATAACATCTGCACGAGACAGGTTAGCTTAGCTGCTGCGGGTTTATTTACGTCGCGTTTCCGTCACTTTTCTCCGGTTTTAACGCTAAAACTGGAGCTTCGACGTTTCACTAACATTTTATTTAACTTTTAATGATAATGTCAAACGTTTGTTACCTTTAAAAGACGGTCGTCTAAGCCCATTTCATGAAACTGAAGCCTCTCCGCAGCCATCTCTCCAACGCGCCACACTCCCACCTGCGCCGCGGGATTTTTAGACCCCCGGGGCCCCCCGGCCCCCCCCCCAAAAAAAAAAAAAAAAAAAAAAAAAAGCCCCAAAATAACAAAAAAACATTTTTCGGCAAACAGACTGAAATAATACGACAAAAACAAGTTAATTTATTTATCTATAAATGTATTTATTTATTGGGCCGCACTTTTACAATTTAAATCCCCAAAATAAAATTAAAATATAAAAATAAAGCAAACATTTATATA
>NW_024625559.1:0-1649 GCF_008729295.1 Plectropomus leopardus
AGTTGAGAGCACTGTTTTTCAGTTCCTAAATAAAATAAAATAAACTCTTGATGACTGTTTAAAAAAAAAAATATATATATATATATATATATTGTGCTAACTTGAATGAAAGAAAAAATCCAAGCACTTTCTAATTTTTATATGTTACTTAAAAAAAGTCTCGAAAAGTACAACACTGTTCTGTGATGAAAACAGACATGAACACAAAAATACACCTGCTGCAGCGGGGTAACTTTGGTCACCCTGCAGCTTACATCATAGGCACACATTTCACCCTTTCCATGCTGCTCATCCATAGGCTTCTGGTACCCACCCTGTCTGTAGTTGGTCTTCTGAGACCAGGGAAGCTCTGCCAACAGCTTACTGAACATCCAGTCAGCCTCTTCTGGGGGGAGAAACCCAGGCAGCAGTTGCAGTCTGGACAGGAAAGACAAAACACAGACAGACTAAGTACCCGAAAAAGTACAATGGATATATACAGCATGTGGCTCTTACATATTGAAGGTTTATACATGATAGTCAAAAATAGGGCACCTATGTGGCCGATGGATAAAGGGCTCCAAAAAAAAAAAAAAAAAAATTCACTGCATCAAGTCTGGGCATGGATCTTTTCATGTCACATCTATGATATCAACTGTCTGATAGAGGCATACAATTGCAGCTGATTTCTGAAGGTTTCTAACTGGTCCAACAAAAAGAGACTGCATTACACCAGTACTAGCATCCCTGCACTAACTCCCTGTCTCAAGACACACATGTTTTTGACAGCATTTTTTTGCTCTTAGTGGCTGTAATATTTTAAGATTGTTTATTTTTTACAGATTGATCTTACAAGTCTAATTACGTTTTTGTTTGACACAGTTGCCCTCTATTTTTTGAGTGCCATTTATTGCTGTTTTTGTTGTTTTATTTTACTTGCTAATGTTGTGACATTTTTTTCTAGCTGTACAACCCTTTGGTCAACTGTGGTTGCTTTTAAATGTGCTATAAAAATAGTCTTAGCTTGACAATATTTCCCAAAAATAATATCAATGGTTAGTCAACAATACATAGGCTGCTTGCCTGATCCAGCAAGGACTTGGATGCAAAGCAGTCATAAAGTGCTTATTTTCAGTATCATGAAGAGTAAAGATCAGCAAAACAGCAACATTCCTGTTCTTGAGAAATGAGGTGTTAGGGAAACACCACAGGTTTACCTTTCCTTTTTCTTCTTTTACACGTCTTTCCAACGCTCTTCATGATGATCAATTACAGTCACAGAAATACTGACTGCTAGCCTTCTTTGGCTCAAAGCCTTAGTTTCATGCTCTCAGTTTTCTGTTATCTTATTGGTTCTGGGTCTTTATGTCCTGCTATAAGCATCAGATCAATGCCTAACAAGTATATGAAATTACCTAGATGTCAAAAATGCTATATGTATAACACATGCTACAAAATATTCAGTTTCTATTAACTCTTTGAAACCTGAGAAAATTAGTTAGATTTTTTTTTGTCCAAAAACATGAGGAGAGGGAAACTTAACAATACATGGTCCAAATAATAGCAAGAAATTAGTAAAAGATTTTAAGAAAGTTACCTGAAAATAAGAAAAAGAGTAAGAAATAAAACAAACAAACAAGAACATGACTAAAAAAAGTGCAGAAAAATAC
>NW_024625560.1:0-1229 GCF_008729295.1 Plectropomus leopardus
ATTTCATATATATAGTTAAGGAGCTGCAACTGTTGCAAGGGGACTTGAACTCCTGAACTGAAAATGGAAAAAAAACATTTTAAAGCCATAAGGTCACTAAAACTTTAATTTTTGTTTTAAATCAACTCAGAAATTTGGGTTTAAATTGCGCACAAAATTAAGTTTAACATTATTACATCAGTACAACTCATCAAAAATAAATCTGCAACTACAAAGGTTTGTCTAAATCAATAAATTAGATTTTTTATTGTATTGATACGTCCCCTGAATGCCTCTTTAGAGTGTATGTGTGTGTCTCCTAAAAGAGACAGAAATGAATCGATGAGTCATAAAATCATCGTCACTATTATTGGAAAAGCTCTACGTCCTCCTCCCTCATTAAGCGAAATGGGATGCAGCCAAACATGTAACGAGGGGTTCAAACCGAGCGTCACTGTGCCGATCAGATCAGGTTATTGATCTGCTGATTGACGGACTCTCACAGCGTCTCACCGTGTCTCACAGTCGATGTCTCACAGTCGTTGTCTCTTTATGGTTTTGAGTAGGAGGTCTTTGTCAGGAAGTATAGTTTCCTTTTCTGCAGAACTGACACACTGTCACTCTGTCAGTGTGTGTGTGTGTGTGTGTTTCTGTGGGTGAGTGTGTGTGCGTGTGTGCGTCATTTTCTTAGTGTGTGTTATATATAAATATGTGTGTGTGCACAGATAAGCGGCAGCGTGTCTTCCTGTTTCTCTTCGTGCGAGTTTGAAGACAAACCGACGGCTGTCGTGTAACTCGCTGTCAAAATAAAAGCCCTCACAGAAACTTGAAGCGATGAACTCAGTTGGTGGTTTGTGGTGAACCAACATCCCAAAAACACACTCTCATGTTTCTGAAAGTGAACTGACGAGTTCCTGCATCCACAGACTCAATGAAAACTTAAATTTGGGCTTTTTTTTTGGACGGATGGATTTTATAAGAGGATCAACAAGATTTTCATGTTTTGTTTTTTTTTTAATTAAAAAGTACATTAACTCAAGTTCTGCAGTTAAGTGCAACTTTAATGTACTTCATGTAAGTACAGAAAAACTTTAATATATAGACAGAGCTTTTATTTGCTGAAATCACTGAGCTCAGCAGACTTATATTTGGGACAGGCGTCTATACGGGACGGACTTTTAACTCCCATCACACAACTGTTGCGAAGCAGAGATGGAAATACAATCAAATTATTTATTTACCATTTATTA
>NW_024625561.1:0-1871 GCF_008729295.1 Plectropomus leopardus
TTGATAATATCAAAAATCCTCTTCAGTTAATTTTGAGATAATTTTCTTGTCGACTTTTACCTTCTTTTTTTGTAGCAATTTACTTTTTAGCAATAATCTCGCAAAACAAAAAATACAATAAAATAAAAATTGTTCTGTAACATAATTTTAAATAAATATTGATACGAGTCTTTGGTCACTCATTGCCTTCTTTAATTTTGGGGGTTAAGAAATAGAGCCATTTTGCTCAGGTTTTAAAGGGTTAAGTGTCTTCAGTCAGTTGAATATTGGTCAAAAAAAAGTTTTGCAAATGTTTTTATTGACATTTTACACAACGTCCAAACTCTTAAAATCACTGTTGTATAAACGAGATCAGATTGTTTCGCTGTAATAAAACAGACGTGAAAAAAAACGAACTCTAACTGAGAGGCGGCGCGTCGCTGACGAACACGCCACTGTGAGAGACGGATAACAAGGTGTCCCAAAGTGCTGCTGACTGGGCCCCGGGGCCCCAGCTCTGAAACGATTTTACACGACTCATAAACCCGGGGCCGGCGGTCGGAGGCCACGCTGCGACGCGCCAACGCCGTTGCCGCCGATGCCTCTCGACCATCTGGAAACGCCATCAGCGCCGCCGTCCCTCTGCCGCAGCATTAATCTCGCCAATTTTCCGGAACTCAGGGGGGGAAATGGACACCCTGACCGGCTGTAGGCCAGAGCCGGGGGCCAGGTCTCCGGGGGCCAGGTCTCCGGGGGTTTAACCTCCCTCCTCCTGCAGCCTGCGTCCGATCACTGACACGAAATAAAGAGCTTCGGTCCAAAATGAGATCTCTGACTTTTGCAGAAAAAAAAGCGGAGACAGAGAAGACACCTGCTCTGACAAAATGAAAGATGGCAGCGCAGGAGGAGAGATAAATCCTCGCTGCGACGTTTTGGGAGGAACGCGAGGAGTAAAACGAGAACGCTGTTACAGACTGAAGCTCCTCTGTCTCGCAGATAAAGTTCAGATCGTAAATTCAGTTTCAAAATGGATCCACGAATCAGCTCCTCGGAGCGGATCATCCAAACGCCCCACAATCCAGACTCCATAGACCCCTCCCCCACCCGCTGAGGTGTCTTTGACCCTGACCTCTGACCCCTGACTGACTCCTGTGTGTCTCAAATGCTGCACTTCAGTACACTGTGGACATACTTACAGTGTACTTATACTGTACCGACTGCAGGAGGAAATACTTTTTACTGCTCTGCATGCATCTGATCATACGGCGACTTTTCAGATTCAACATGTTTATGTTAAAATATTTGATGCATTTTTGCTCAAATATTATATGAAGTCGTTAAAATTAACTTCAGCTACACTTTTGGTACATAAGTACATTTTGCTGATAAAACTTGCTTACATGCTTGTTTTTACTTCTGATGAAATTTGTTGTATAATAGATAAAAAATTTAAAATATATATGAAAAACACAGAGATGTAATTGGAAGACTTTTACTCAAGTACTGTGTAAAAACTGAGGTAGTTGTACTTTACGTGAGTTTTTTTCTTTTCGTGCCTCTTTAAACTCTTACTCTGTTATCTTTTGGAAAAAATACTGCAGTTTTTACTCTGCTGCAGTAATCCATCAGCTTCAAACACAATTTTTTAAAGATATGATGCTTTGTTATAGACATTAACCCTTTGAAATCTGGAGCGACATCAGTTTTGTTTTGTTCAGACACTGTTACAGTTAAAGCAGTCAAACCTTCAGAAACTCAAAAAATGGTTTGATTTACTTTAAAAACATACGGAAAAAGGTCATGAACCACTTGGCAAGAAATGTCCAGAAAATTATTTATATATGTTGGGAGATTATTAAATATTATTTTTTAAAAAAAGGAAAAATGTCCAG
>NW_024625562.1:0-1322 GCF_008729295.1 Plectropomus leopardus
TTTTTTTTTGTGACCCAGCTGCTTGAGATCAGAGTCCCTTTTTCAGAAATGTATGAAACTCATTGTGTAAGCAAAAGGGCATCGGTTTAGTTTCCATATGAGGGGGATGGGGGCACACACATAGGAATTGGAGGGTTTGGGGGTCCTGTGTCAGAAAATATTGAGTTTCACTCATTCATTTCCTGCATTCTGGAGAAATTTTACGCACAGATTTTTGCATTTTCTGCATTTAGCTGCAGTATAAACGTCAAAATAAAAGTCCTACTTTACTTTCATGTTTTTCATTAAGGGGGTAAAAGCATATGTTCTATGTATTGAGGGGGGCTTAAAATTCAAAAGATCTTTTATATACTTTGTATCTATTAACTTTTAAAGGAAGGAGTCAGTAAATGTTAACAGGATGAACTCTAGAACCTCTGGGGACTTCAAAATAAATATTCCTAGCATACAATTATGAAGTCCGGTTATAAAATATAAAAAAAGATGTGGGAAGAAAATTCCATCTGCCTATTCTGCATGGTAAAAGCACATGGTATATATACCAATGACTGACAATAAAGTGGACCACACTCAACTTCATACCATTGTACATGAAGCCAAAATATCCCAGATGGTGCCATCTTGAGCTGGTGACATCATTTGGAGCAGGAGTCTGAGCAGTTTTCCTGCTGTATCAAAGCTTCTAACACATTTTCATGGACTGAATTTTAAAACTTTTAAATGACCTTTAAAGATCCATAATAAAAAATATATATATTCTTGTCGCACTTGCCCTTTGTCTTTCTCCAGAAAATCGAGAAGTGTACTAGATGGTTATTGAACATATTCACAAATTATGGGGTCAAATTCCCTTTTTATAGCATTAAATAACTAATCAAAACCAAACTTGTCATAAAAATGCATGCTTGAATGCAAATCGGTGTGATAAGAACTACCTAAAGTGACAGAAACTATCTTTGGGGGAAAATTTATTTGACATGTGATTTGAGTTTTAGTGTGGTCCATATCCTTTCTGGTAACATGGAGGGTTTTCAATTTTCTAATTCTCGTGTACTTTTTATCCACTAATTTCTTGCTATTTCTGAGTCATTTCTTCTCAAGTTGCTCACTGCCTTCCTCCCATTTGTTTGTGGAATATGTCAAATCAACTAGCCCAAGTTTCAAAGGGTTAATGCACATTACAATAGAAATGATAATAAAAAGAGGATCAAAACCGGAGCAGATTGGCTTGATTTATTTAAAGACAGTTAAAGTTAAAATATATGAGTTAAACAAAAATCACCAGAAATTTACTGCAAATAAAATAAAAAAAGGTAAAAAAA
>NW_024625563.1:0-1358 GCF_008729295.1 Plectropomus leopardus
CTCTAATTTTAGGACATTACCTGATGGAGACTAAAAGTACAAAAACTATTCACAGTGTGAATCACTTTCTTTTTACTATGTTTTTTATTGTGGTTTAGAAAACATTTGGGAGTAGAGCTGAATGATTTGCCAGATATTGTAATATGAGTTGTGATTTTAGTGGATGTGGTACTTTTTGCATATTTTCATTCATTCATTCTTAAATATAACAAGGAATCATGCAAAAAATATTTTTAAAAAAACGATGATGTGACCTGCACCAAACGTCCTAAAATGTTGTTGTGTGCAACACCAGGATCCTTCATAAATAACGGCATGTTGTGACACATTTGACCTTTTTACAAAAACAGCAGCTCCTGAAATTAGGATACTGAACTGTTGTGATTTCAATAAAATTTTGACAAATTATGCAGCTAAACCGCATCCTATCAGGGGCCAGATTTGGCCCACGGACCGTAAGCTGACCATCACTAATTTAAATAAAAGCATCAGATAGATAAATGTAATGCAATGTTTAACACATAAACATAACAACAGGTGAAAAGTGAGCCATTTATGATTATTTGGACATTTCTGGATTTTTTAGAAGTTGCTAGGATTTTAGGACATTTCTTGAATTTTAAGATCTTAATATAACGTTGTCCAAAAGACGTATTTTTCGATTATTGTATCTGTGGATTTTAGTTTCCCCATACTACTAATTCAGCCTCAGAAGATGCTGCAGGAAGTGTGTGATCCGATCGACAGCTCCAGAACAGACACTAACCTCGTGGTGACGTCGTTTTCTCAACTGCTGCGTCCAAAGTTCATGCGTGCGAATCTCAGCTCTCTTCTCTTTACACCTTTCTTTCCACCAAAACCTGAAAGCACAACAAGAACATATAACCTCCTTTTTATTTGATGTATTTGTGCGTACATGTGTGTAGAAAAGACAAGAATTTGAAAACTTTGTGCAGAAGCTGGAAGCCAAAAAAGGCTGGTGGAGATTTCTTCCCTATTAAATAACAATAAACACGCATAAAAAAGAAACTTAAGACAAAGCAGTATAGTACAAAATAAATAGAAATGTACAAATTACAAAAAAGTAAATATTAACAGGTTTTGATTCACGTTCATCCACTGTAGTTTATGCAAGTGATTCATGTTGATGTTTGATTTTTTAAAGTCAGAGGGGCTGTATGATTATTATGATTATGATGATTATTATGACTGTTATGGTTATGTAGATGTGGTAAATTTGTTTAGTTCTTATGTTTTTTTGTGTGGAAATTAAGGCGTTTTTTTACTCCTTTGGTCACAAAAAACAATATTTTGTGAATAAAAACAACTCTGATTTACAGTTTAAACCGTTTAAAACC
>NW_024625564.1:0-1749 GCF_008729295.1 Plectropomus leopardus
GAAGAATAAAATAGTTTCAATAGTTTGACAGTAAAATATTTGTGAGTCACTGAGAGAACAAACTGTCGTCTGCACACTATTATCACCACTGTATTTTTACCAAACACAGCCATACGTGCACAGTTTTGTCAGATCCAGCAGAACGCAGCCAAAGTTTGGCGATGTTTCTGCAGACCGGTAATAAAGGAGAGCATGTGTGTGTTTGAGCCGCATGTGGTGCGAGTTTAACATTGTGTTTGCACCAATAAAAGCCTCGGCGCCGTGCTGATAGCGCAGTCACAGGCTGATTGATGGCTGTGGAGACACTCGAGTTTCGGTGATGGATGAATCTACAGCAGCGGCAGTCTGAGCGGCTGCTGACGGGCAGCGCGGCCTGGGAGGTTTGGCAACAGATCTCTGAGCTGACGAACAGGGAGACGAAGCAGCTGTTGTTAAAAAATGGGCAGCGACTGTGATTTTGATGAATTTACGGAAGTGCTGGTTTGAGTTATGAGTGCTGTCACTGGTTAGAAAATAAAACTAAAGGAATTTAAACTCCTTATTTACAAGTTTTATATACTTAGTTTTTACTGCTACCATCTTGCTGGATTTTTGATATATTGCACTACATGGTCAAAAGTATGTGGACACCTGGGAAAAAAGTCACCTCAACATCTCATTGTAATGTGTTAACCCTTGGAAACCTGAGCAAATTGGCTTGATTTCTTTCCAAAAACGTGAAGAAATCAAGCGACGGAAAACAATTCTTGGAGAGTACAAAAAAATTACCTGAAAATGTGTAAAAATAAATAAATAAATTTAAAAAAATAATGAGAAAATAAATACATAAATTAAACAAATAAATTACCTAAAAAAGTGCTTAAAAATTATAGGAACTTGGTATCAGAATTTTAAATGTGTAATTAAGATCCTTATGAATATTTTTTTACCCTTGCTTTTTTCTTTTTTTCTCCTAGACATTTTCCCTAGCTTTTGAAAAATAATTTTATAAATCTACTAATTTCTTGCAATTCTTGGATTATTTCTTACCAAATTGCTCGAAACACTTGTGAAAGGCATCTGAAAACAGCACAAGAAAACTGATGTTGCTCCAGGTTTCAAAGGGTTAAACATCCCATTTGACAGTCATGCACATTAATCTGTTGCTATAACAACCTCCACAAGATGCTGAAGCTGGCTCCAAGGATTTGATCTCATTCATAAAAAGGGCATTAGTGAGTGTCCACATACTTGCTGCAATACTTGCGATTTGTTACCTTTTTTACACTGAAATTATTTCCCCAAAGGAAAACCTTGCTAAGGTCTTAAATAAATCTGAGATTTTCAGTTTTGTTTGTTCATCTCACTTCAGACGTGTTTATTGCAGCACCATGTAACTTGTGGACTGATTTATTGTTCTAAAAGGTGACCAAAAGTTACATTTTTATTTGCAATATTAAAATTTTATATGAATATTTTATACACTAAAATACCACCTCCACACCTACTAATTAGGCTTCATTCTGATTATAATGGGAATATTAGGGTCTGTGTAAATTCTCCTTGTTTATTGATTTGTTTGTATGTGAAATTGGATCCCAATTACTTGCTGCCAGGGTAGTTGTAACTATTCTTCCTGCAGTCCACACATAAAAGTATGTACATGACATATAAATACATAAACATTACCCTCGAATTTGATGTATGATAGTCAGAGTGAAATATCTCAAGTCATAAATAAAATAAAATAAGATAAAATAAAATTTAAAT
>NW_024625565.1:0-1792 GCF_008729295.1 Plectropomus leopardus
CTATATGTTTCTGTAGCTGTCATAGAAAAGCTGAGCAGAGCACGTGAATGAAGCGCAGTGCATGAATGCCAAATATATGAAAATAATATTCAGGGATATGTGGTGTCAGACAGGAGACAAGAAGGTTAAATCCTGCTTGTTTGAGCCAAGGCGACTCCCAAAATCTCAGCCTCTGCCTGAGTGACTTCCTGGCCCTCTCTCTGCCCGATGATAAAGAAACAGAGCTGAGGATGTCATTCAGTATCTGCCAATTAAAAGATGCCCTGAAGCATGCCTCACTAACGCAGCTAATTTGTGCATATTTAGAGATAGCAGTTTGGCGGCGGCGCTGCTGGTGGAGGTGGATTCTCCTGATCGGCCGACTCAGCAGCAGCAGAGCGGGGGAAGCCATGATGGACAGCGGCTGATTAGGGAAAGTCCAGAGCAGGTTGGGTTTGCGCCGATGCCCCAAGGCTTTGTCAAGGCAGCAAACATCTCAGCCTACGGTATAAACACGCCCCTCATTACTTATTTATTCACTCTCTGTGGATGATGTGTTGACAACTGGGGCTGCACGGAGCTGTGGTGAACAGGATAATGTTGTTAAAAACTATTTCAGTGACGAACTGCTCCACAGTCCACTGGGTTTACCTCTCATGCTGAAAATTAGGCAATGAATGACATTAAGGAGGAAAGAGGAGGAGGAAGACGAGGGGGCACAGACACACACATAAGAAAACAGAGCTCTGAAGCATGCAGGAACTGCTATCAAACTGGACAGGTGTCATGTCGTCACAGGACGGCGATCTGGAATCTGTCCTGAGGCTGTGGATACTTTCCTCCTTTGTGATCAATAATACATTGGGTAACACATTAATATATACATTTTCTGCTTTTTTTTGCATTCACGTGTAACTCCTGTGTGTATATTTGTGCCCCAAAAGGCCTAAAATGGAGAAGAATAAAAAGAATCAACCAAAAAAAGAGCAACAGTAGAGGGATTCTTCTTCCCAGTCAGACAAACATGAAACAGAAGTTGTTTATATCAGCGCAGACAAAAATAACAAAAGGTTTTCTAAATTCCTCGAAATTATGCTTGCAAACTAAAAAGTTGGGGCCATTGTAAGTATATATGTAAATAAATATCAGAGTCAGAGGAGGTGAATAATATTAAAAAATTAATTTTTTTTAACTTTAGACTTTAATATTTTTGTCTTCATCGTATCAATTCATGAGATAAAAAAAAAAGTACAGTTATTAGTTTTTATCACGCAGATTTACTAATCTAATCTTTGACATTCTGAGTTTTTAAAATCAGAATATTATCCACATTGCCCTGCCTAATATGTTGCCTTATTATACATCTAATTTGGAGAAGTAAGTACGTTGGGACAGCAATGTAATTCTGCTCAAAGAAATTTGCTTGGTTTGCTTCTCCTGATTGTGTACCTCTGATCATCTCGAATGCAAGGCAGAAATGAACATGTTGTATATGAAAACCAGAGACCCCATACTGCTATACAGTACATTATACAGAAGCACTGAAAAAATCAGTTGGAAATTTGCCCCCTGAACCAATGGAAGGCTTATAATGTGAAACAGATGCAGGAAGTATTGAATTTGCACTAACAGCAAACAGCAGCAACAGCAAATTATCACAACTAATGGTGGCAGACCACAAAAGAGAACTAAAATATGGAATATGTATATTGACAACTCACAACAGTCAACATTAGGACTTCTCTGTAAATAAGGTTAATAATAAGGTTCAATAGATTAAAAAAATAACAGATAAGTATGTATAAGCAAAAAA
>NW_024625566.1:0-1659 GCF_008729295.1 Plectropomus leopardus
ACACTCCAGTGTTACTAATATGATTTAGGTTGAAACGCTTTATTAGACTTACTTTGTAGTGAATAAAATACACAGTAAACTTTGACCATGTGGAACCTTTGTTCGTCCGTTTCCGCCGGTAGAAACGGTGGTCGGACCCGGTGGGGAAGCGGCTCTGTACTTGTTGCCACGTCGGTGTAGCTGTTGAACCTGGTTTATTCATTTAGAAAGAATAAAAGAGGAGTTTTCTGGAGTGTTTTCTTCTTTGGCCGCAGTCATGGTGAGTGTAACAACTTTAAATTGAAGCTGTAACTGACGCTGTTTGTAACGTTTGAGCAGTTTGACGTTGATCGTTAGCTGCTGACGTGCCCAGGCAGTTAGCATGTTAGCAGAGATGCTAATGACAGGCTGCTAATCCTGACCGTGAAAATCTTTATTTCTGAGTCTTTTTAATATTGATTTGTTTGTTTGTGACTGCCAGGTTTCCGTTATTAACACGGTGGACACCTCTCACGAGGACATGATCGTAAGTATTCATTATTTTTCATGTAACTGAAGCTGATAATTGAAGCTAACGTTAGCGTTTGCTAAAGGGGCAGGGTTTATTTTAAACAGCTTTAGCAGCCACCTCAAAAACACACATGTATTTTTACATGTCGCATGTTTGTCAGTCAGTGTTCATACTGTAATTTGTCATTATTTTGGGGTTAGGTTCAGGCCAATGAAAACATACACGGTGGCTGTAGGTGTCCTGTCAGTACTGTAATAGTAGTTTTACAAGGAGATATTTGTACTTTTAAAGTTATGCATTCAGTATGTTAGTCAAGTAAAAGTATAATTAGGAAACAAACATTTAATGTGTTTGAATGAGGGTGGCAAATTATAAATACTTTCCGGAATAGTCCTGAATAGTATTGTTAAAATTAATGAAAAAATAAACAACATACAAATCACAACAATAATAATGATCGTTAATCCAGTAATTTTCATTTGAAAAAAAATGCGTTCAGTTTGTCATTCAAGTTAAAGTATAATAAGTGGGTAAAATGTGTTTAAGTAAGTGTTGCAAATTCTGAAAACTTTCCTTAATCAATTATTGGTTAAAAAATAAATTAAATTAATTAAATAAAAACCAACCCCCAAAACAATAACAATCATTAATCCATTATTTCTTTATTTAAAAAAACCAAAAACTTAACCTTTTTCAAGCAATACCAATTTCCTGAGTCACAGCACAGCAACATATTGCATATACTTCTAAAGCATTGTGTAGCCCCAGGATTGATTAATTTGAATAGTTCATTGTGTATACACACGAGCATGCTGCAGTCTAAGATAATTAAGTTGAAGTCATTAGTCTTACTGACTTTCTTATAAAACAAGGAAATGCAGAGGGGGAGTCTGTTTTCTCACTTCATGTCTTATTCTGTCTGTTTCAGCACGATGCCCAGATGGACTACTACGGCACTCGACTCGCCACCTGCTCCTCTGACCGCACTGTAAAGATCTTCGATGTCAGAAATGGAGGGCAGATCTTGGTAGCAGACCTCAGAGGGTAAGATACCCTCGTTACCACAACAACACCAGGCAGCTGAATATGGAAACCTCACAAAAATAAATACAGTGAATTAAATTATAAAACACACACTGCACAAGTTAACTGCAGCAGCCACATAATAT
>NW_024625567.1:0-1611 GCF_008729295.1 Plectropomus leopardus
ATTTTATTCAACTTTATTTTATTTTATTTATTTTTACAAATTTCTTGCTAATTTTTGGGTCATTTCTTCTTAAATGAATCCATTGCCTATTTCACATTTTTTAAAGAAATAAATCAAAGTTGATCATGTTTCAGAGGGTTAATGTCCTATAAAAAAGACTATAAATTATTCAAACATGTTCATAATTAAGACTGCAAAAATATAATTAATTGTTGACTTTTCTTGCTTACGCTGGATGAAACATGCTGATCATATGACATCTGAGGAGAGTTATCATATGAGATCATAAACTGTCTACTTTATCTTACAGGAAAACATAAAACAAGAATCGTCCTGCACGGAGAAATGTCACATGCAGAGGATAAAACCAGAGCTCATGTGGCAATTAGGTGAAAAAAAAAACACAAAAAACCCACCATTTTATTTTCATTATTTGTCAAAAACATTTAAAATATTTGCTGCATGTTATTTTCAGAATTTATTTAAACTAGTTCTAATGTTTGAAAATTAAAAGTTGAAGAAGAAATCCTGGAGTTGAGAAAAAGCCTCTGTGGTTTTTCCACTGTTGCCGTGCATGCTGGACAATTCGTAAAAAGGTTTATTTTTGGACACATTTTAAAGAAAATGACTAGAAATGTCCCAAAAACTGAAAAAAAATACATGTTATTATAACCAATAAATTATGTGGTGAGGGAGGTAGGATTACTAGAGTGAAAAAAACTAAAACTAATAATAATAATAAAAACTAATAATTAGATATTTCAAATTATGATACAGAAAAATAGATATTTTCAGGCTAATTTCTTGTGGAGTTGCTAATTTCCTTCTTTCAGCCAATGTGCTCCAGTTTCAAAGGGTTAATACAAAGTACAAAGTGTCAGTACTCACTCATATTATGGGTTGTTCTTTTGTGCTCTGTTAAACTCGACTCTACTAATCACACTGACACTTTACCTCCTAACGTTACCTCTTTAATAGTAAGCACATATTGCTTATTTTATAATTTTTCTCTTCTTTACGTGTTTATTTTTATCTGTGTCTTTGTGCTGAATAACCTCTGTGAAAGGTTTATTATCTGGTTTTAAAATAAGTGAATCCGTGAATCAGGGATGAAAAAAAAATTAACCTAATCAACAAATTAATCTCCTTTCTTTAGTGTATGTCCTGATCTTCAGTCAGAGTTAAAATATCTTATTTTATTAATTCTTTTTTTTTTTTTAAAGGATGATGTTTCAGTTTTATGTTCATGTGTTTCCTCCTCCAGCAGAGGACGCTGTTAGATCAGCTTTAACTTTCAGCTTCAAATGAACCCAAACTGGAAGAGAACAGGCAGCTTTTCAAAATAAATCTGTTTGGAATAAAGTGAACTATTCAGTTTCGCAGCAATATACATAAAATAAAATACAATAAAATAGAATACTACTTTATACTTTTACTCCACTACATCTCAAAGGGAGTATTGTACTTTTGACTTGACATTTGTCTCACAGCTTTAGCAACTTCACAAATTTAGATTTTTGTACAACAAAAACACAAAAAGAATTTATTTTTTATTTTTTTAAATAATTTTGAATTTTGTAGGAGTGTTATTTTAAATTTTGTTTATTATTC
>NW_024625568.1:0-1545 GCF_008729295.1 Plectropomus leopardus
TACACGAGAAAGTATTTTAAAAAAAACAGCAACAAGATGACAAAGGACCTGAAAAACATTCAACAACAATAATAATTCTGTTAAATAATTTTAAATAAATAATTACAACAATTGTATAGTTCACTGGACATTTCCCCCATATGAAAAATAAAAATAGTCTTCTACATTTACTAATGTCTTTTTCTCTCTACAATATCAAGTATCAGTAAATAATCACAGTATTCTGGCTCACGGTTTATATGGAGTCACTGCCTCTTGGTCCTCATTTTGCTCTTTTAGAGTTCATATTTGTACTTTTATATGCCTCTTATTTTGCTTTTTTTATTTCTCTATTTATTTGAATTCGTTTCTGTCTTGGTCATGCTGCATTATACTGATAAAATCAAGTAATTTTAAAAAGGCACGTGTAAATGGGCACATTTTGAGCCAAGAAAAATCCAACACCTGAATTTATCCTCTGGGGATCAAACAAGGCTTCTGGCCGTTTCATCTTATCTCACACTTTAATGAAAATCTACCGCCGTCGTCCTTTAAGAGCCGTTTCTGGACTGCCACCACAGTTGGCGTTTTGCTGCTTTGTTGTGCAGCGCCGGCGTCTCTCTGCTGGCGGACAGGTGATGTTTAGATAAGTGCACAGACCGCGAGCCAGTCTTGATGCACCTTAATCTGTTTGTGAAAGTGATAATAGAGCAGGTTTCATGTTGTGTGTTACCTCAGAGGCGACTGGTGGCCGAAATTCACACATTTTTCAGTTGAAATTGACAAGCGTGAACATACTGAGACTCAGGAGATCCACATGATAGAATAAGTCTGCACCTCCTACAAGAAAATGACTATTAATGTGAAAACGAGTCTTTGGCAAACGTGTATTTCTGCTCCATGTTATCTTCACTTTTTCCTGTTACTTATTACTTTTTCATGCATTTGCCTTCAAGGATTCAAGCCATCAGCACCAGTGCTAGTGACGGACTGGAGGGGTTCAAGGCTCATGCTGTGTTCCAGGAAATCAACAAGAAGCTCCAGGAGGTGATTCCATGACTTACATTTAAGGCTGTGCGATATGGCCAAAAAATAATCATTTGTGATGGTTTTAGGCTTTATCGAGATACACGCTATATATCGCTGTACTTTGAAATCTTCTTTTAACTGTTGTACTACTTAAATACTAAATAAATACTACTAATACTAAATAAACCACAGTTCCAAAAAAGCTAAATGAAGTAGTCCACTGTCATAGTCATGTTAAATAAAATACTGTATAATAAATTAAATAAAGCCCTGTTATAACATAGTTAAAAAAACACTGTTATAATAAATAAAAAACAACTGTCATTATGACAAAGTTAAATAAGTACTGTTAAAAAAAGTTAAATAAAGTACTGTTATAACAAAGTTAAGTAAAGTACTGTTATAATAAAGTTAAATAAAGTACTATTATAATAACATTAAATAAAGTACTGTCATAACAAAGTTAAATAAAGTACTGTTGTAATAAATGTAATAAAAGTTAAAAAAAAAAGCATGTGCTATAATAAACTTCGATAA